>NC_059216.1:20018709-20056209 GCF_020615455.1 Coregonus clupeaformis | reverse complement strand
CAACTCCCCTACTGAATCGGGAGAGGCGAAGGTCGAGAGCCATGCGTCCTCCGAAACACGACCCCGCCAAACCACGGCTTCGTCACACACCGCTTATTATTATTAAAGTGACCAGTGTTCTATGACTATGTCCACAGGGCAGCAGCCTCTAAGGTGCAGGGTTGAGTAGCCGGGTGGTAGCCGGCTAGTGGTGACTATTTAACAGTCTGATGGCCTGGAGATAGAAGCTGTTTTTCCAGTCTCTTGGTCCCAGCTTTGATGCACCTGTACTGTCACCTCCTAGATGGTAGCGGGGTGAACAGGCCGTGGCTCGGGTGGCTGATGTCCTTGATGATCTTCTTGGCCTTCCTGTGACACTGGGTGCTGTAGATGTCCTGAAGGGCAGGCAGTGTGCCCCCCGGTGATGAGTTGGGCAGAACGCACCACCGTCAAGGAGAACCCTGCGGTTATGGACGATGCAGTTGCCGTACCAGGCGGTGATACAGCCCGACAGGATGCTCTCAATGGTGCATCTGAAGAAGTTTGTGAGGGGCTTAGGGGCCAAGCCAAATTTCTTCAGCTTCCTGGATCTGAAGGCCCGTGCCTTCTTCACCACGCCGTCTGTGTGAAGGGACCATTTCAGGTTGTCAGTGATGTGCACGCTGAGGAACTTGAAGCTTTTGATCCTTTCCACTGCGGCCCCGTCGACGTGGATGGCCATAACAAAACATTTTTTACATGTTAGCAAACATGGTATCAAATGAAATGTTATTTGTCACATGCTTGGTAAACTGCGGGTGTAGACTAACAGTGAAATGCTTCCTTATGGGCCCTTACCCACAATGCAGAGTAAAACACAATGATACAAGTAATAACAGATAATGATAACTTCGCTATATACAAATACTGCCGGTCTCCTGGTAAGGGATGTGTACTCCTGAGTGGCGCAGTGGTCTAAGGCACTGCATCGCAGTGCTAACTGTGCCACTAGAGATCCTGGTTCGAATCCAGGCTCTGTCGCAGCTGGCCGCGACTGGGAGACTCATGGGCGGCGCACAATTGGCCCAGGGTAAGGGAGGGAATGGCAGGCAGGGATGTAGCTCAGTTGATAGAGCATGGCGTTTGCAACGCCAGGGTTGTGGGTTCGTTTCCCACGGGGGGGCAGTATAAAAATATATGTATTCACTAACTGTAAGTCGCTCTGGATAAGAGCGTCTGCTAAATGACGTAAAATGTAAAAAAATGTAAAAGGGATACCAGTAGGGGAAATACTGCCGGTCTCCTGGTAAGGGATACCAGTAGGGGAAATACTGCCGGTCTCCTGGTAAGGGATACCAGTAGGGGAAATACTGCCGGTCTCCTGGTAAGGGATACCAGTAGGGCAAAATACTGCCGGTCTCCTGGTAAGGGATACCAGTAGGGGGAAATACTGCCGGTCTCCTGGTAAGGGATACCAGTAGGGGAAATACTGCCGGTCTCCTGGTAAGGGATACCAGTAGGGGAAATACTGCCGGTCTCCTGGTAAGGGATACCAGTAGGGCAAAATACTGCCGGTCTCCTGGTAAGGGATACCAGTAGGGGAAATACTGCCGGTCTCCTGGTAAGGGATACCAGTAGGGGAAATACTGCCGGTCTCCTGGTAAGGGATACCAGTAGGGGAAATACTGCCGGTCTCCTGGTAAGGGATACCAGTAGGGGAAATACTGCCGGTCTCCTGGTAAGGGATACCAGTAGGGGAAATACTGCCGGTCTCCTGGTAAGGGATACCAGTAGGGGAAATACTGCCGGTCTCCTGGTAAGGGATACCAGTAGGGGAAATACTGCCGGTCTCCTGGTAAGGGATACCAGTAGGGGAAATACTGCCGGTCTCCTGGTAAGGGATACCAGTAGGGCAAAATACTGCCGGTCTCCTGGTAAGGGATACCAGTAGGGGAAATACTGCCGGTCTCCTGGTAAGGGATACCAGTAGGGGAAATACTGCCGGTCTCCTGGTAAGGGATACCAGTAGGGCAAAATACTGCCGGTCTCCTGGTAAGGGATACCAGTAGGGGAAATACTGCCGGTCTCCTGGTAAGGGATACCAGTAGGGCAAAATACTGCCGGTCTCCTGGTAAGGGATACCAGTAGGGGAAATACTGCCGGTCTCCTGGTAAGGGATACCAGTAGGGCAAAATACTGCCGGTCTCCTGGTAAGGGATACCAGTAGGGGAAATACTGCCGGTCTCCTGGTAAGGGATACCAGTAGGGCAAAATACTGCCGGTCTCCTGGTAAGGGATACCAATAGGGCAAAATACTGCCGGTCTCCTGGTAAGGGATACCAGTAGGGCAAAATACTGCCGGTCTCCTGGTAAGGGATACCAGTAGGGGAAATACTGCCGGTCTCCTGGTAAGGGATACCAGTAGGGCAAAATACTGCCGGTCTCCTGGTAAGGGATACCAGTAGGGCAAAATACTGCCGGTCTCCTGGTAAGGGATACCAATAGGGCAAAATACTGCCGGTCTCCTGGTAATTGACAAACAGGTTTAGCATCTCCCGCTACTCTCTCCTCTTCCATCCTATCATCTCTTCCCTCTGCTAAATCCTTCTCCCTCTGATCTCCTGATTCTGCCTCCTCTCCTCCCTTTCTGCATCTTTTGACTCTCTATGTCCCCTATCCTCCCGGCCGGCTCGGTCCCCCCCTCCTGCTCCGTAGCTTGACGACTCATTGCGAGCTCACAGAACAGGGCTCCGGGCAGCCGAGCGGAAATGGAGGAAAACTAGACTCCCTGCGGACCTGTCATCTTTTCACTCCCTCCTCTCTACATTTTCTTCCTCTGTTTCTGCTGCTAAAGCCACTTTCTACCACTCTAAATTTCAAGCCTCTGCCTCTAACCCTAGGAAGCTCTTTGCCACCTTCTCCTCCCTGCTGAATCCTCCTCCTCCTCCCTCTCTGTGGATGACTTCGTCAACCATTTTGAAAAGAAGGTTGATGAAATCCGTCCTCATTTATTAAGTCAAATGACACCGCTGGTCCTGCTCACACTGCCCTACCCTATGCTTTGACTTCTTTCTCCCCTCTCTCTCCAGATGAAATATTGCGACTTGTGACGGCCGACCACCCAACAACCTGCCCCTATCCCCTCCTCTCTTCTCCAGACCATTTCCGGAGACCTTCTCCCTTACCTCACCTCACACATCAACTCATCCTTGACTGCTGGCTATGTCCCTTCCGTCTTCAAGAGAGCGAGAGTTGCACCCCTCCTCAAAAAACCTACCCCCGATCCCTCCGATGTCAACAACTACAGACCAGTATCCCTTCTTTCTTTTCTCTCCAAAATTCTTTAGCCAACTCTCTTGCTATCTCTCTCAGAATGACCTTCTTGATCCAAACCAGTCAGGTTTCAAGACTGGTCATTCAACTGAGACTGCTCTTCTCTGTGTCACGGAGGCTCTCCGCACTGCTAAAGCTAACTCTCTCTCCTCTGCTCTCGTCCTTCTAGACCCATCTGCTGCCTTTGATACTGTGAACCATCAGATCCTCCTCTCCACCCTCTCTGAGTTGGGCATCTCCGGCGCGGCTCACTCTTGGATTATGTCCTACCTGACAGGTCGCTCCTACCAGGTGGCGTGGCGAGAATCTGTCTCCGCACCATGTGCTCTCACCACTGGTGTCCCCCAGGGCTCAGTTCTAGGCCCTCTCCTATTCTCGCTATACACCAAGTCACTTGGCTCTGTCATATCCTCACATGGCCTCTCCTATCATTGCTACACAGATGACACAATTCATCTTCTCCTTTCCCCCTTCTGATAACCAGGTGGCGAATCGCATCTCTGCATGTCTGGCAGACATATCAGTGTGGATGATGGATCACCACCTCAAGCTGAACCTCGGCAAGACGGAGCTGCTCTTCCTCCCGGGGAAGGACTGCCCGTTCCATGATCTCGCCATCACGGTTGACAACTCCGTTGTGTCCTCCTCCCAGAGTGCAAAGAGCCTTGGTGTGACCCCGGAAAACACCCTGCCGTTCTCCGCTAACATCAAGGCGGTGACCCGATCCTGTAGGTTCATGCTCTACAACATTCGCAGAGTACGACCCTGCCTTACACAGGAAGTGGCACAGGTCCTAATCCAGGCACTTGTCATCTCCCGTCTGGATTACTGCAACTCGCTGTTGGCTGGGCTCCCTGCCTGTGCCATTAAACCCCTACAACTCATCCAGAACGCCGCAGCCCGTCTGGTATTCAACCTTCCCAAGTTCTCTCACGTCACCCCGCTCCTCCGCACACTCCACTGGCTTCCAGTTGAAGCTCGCATCTGCTACAAGACCATGGTGCTTGCCTACGGAGCTGTGAGGGGAACGGCACCTCCGTACCTTCAGGCTCTGATCAGTCCCTACACCCAAACGAGGGCATTGCGTTCATCCACCTCTGGCCTGCTGGCCCCCCTACCTCTGCGGAAGCACAGTTCCCGCTCAGCCCAGTCAAAACTGTTCACTGCTCTGGCACCCCAATGGTGGAACAAGCTCCCTCACGACGCCATGACAGCGGAGTCACTGACCACCTTCCGGAGACACTTGAAACCCCACCTCTTTAAGGAATACCTGGGATAGGATAAAGTAATCCTTCTACCCCCCCTTACCCCACCCCAAAGAGAAAAATAAATTGTAAAGTGGTTGTCCCACTGGCTATCATAAGGTGAATGCACCAATTTGTAAGTCGCTCTGGATAAGAGCGTCTGCTAAATGACGTAAATGTATCATGAGATACTCTACCTCAAGCGAGCAAAACCTTGAGACTGCGCACCAGCTGTTAACAAAAGAGACACACCACCTCCCTTGAGTTTAGCCAACGCTGCCGTTCTGCCGAGGCATTGAAGAACCAGACAGTGGTATATTATCCATGTTCAGCCAAGTTTCCGATGAACATAGATTACAGTTCTTCAGGTCCCGTTGACAGGATCGTCTCGAATGGAGTTAATCAGTTTGTTCTCCAGCCAATAGGCAGTTTATTTACGCGCTGCCACAGTTTCATCAGGGTACAGTAAGTTCTCTTTAATATAACAATGAAAATGTGGGAAGGAAACAACTACAACTGAAGAACTTGAATGAATGGATGAACCCCAATTGATTTTATATACAGTACCAGTCAAAAGTTGGTTACTTGTTCAAGGGTTTTTCTTTATTTTTTACATTGTAGAATAATAGTGAAGACATCAAAACTATGACATAACACATATGGAATCATGTAGTAACCAAATTGAAATATATTTGAGATTCTTCAAAGTAGCCACCCTTTGCCTTGATGACAGCTTTGCGCACTGTTGGCATTCTCTCAAGCAGCTTTATGAGGTAGTCACCTGGAATGCATTTAAAGTTACAGGTGTACCTTGTTCTCTCTCTCTCTCTCTCTCTCTCTCTCTCTCTCTCTCTCTCTCTCCTCTCTCTCTCTCTCTCTCTCTCTCTCTCTTCTCTCTCTCTCTCTCTCTCTCTCTCTCTCTCTCTCTCTCTCTCTCTCTCTCTCTCTCTCTCTCTCTCTCTCTCTCTCTCTCTCTCTCTCTCTCTCTCTCTCTCTCTCTCTCTCTCTCTCTCTCTCTCTCTCTCTCTCTCTCTCTCTCTCTCTCTCTCTCTCTCTCTCTCTCTCTCTCTCTCTCTCTCTCTCTCTCTCTCTCTCTCTCTCTCTCTCTCTCTCTCTCTCTCTCTCTCTCTCTCTCTCTCTCTCCTCTCTCTCTCTCTCTCCTCTCTCTCTTCTTCTCTCTCTTCTTCTCTCTTTTTTTTTTTCTCTCTCCTCTCTCTCTCTCTCTCTCTCTGACATTTCACCCTCTAATTCCCCTTTCATCCTTTCTTCTCCCCCTTCACCTGCAACACTAATCTCACCGCAACAATTTCAACCCACACAACAGAGCTTCTCAGGGAGGGGGAGGGGAGTATGCAGTACAGTCATGGTAGGTTGAATTGGCACAGTCATGGTAGGTTGCATTGGCACAGTCATGGTAGGTTGCATTGGCACAGTCATGGTAGGTTGCATTGGCACAGTCATGGTAGGTTGCATTGGCACAGTCATGGTAGGTTGCATTGGCACAGTCATGGTAGGTTGCATTGGCACAGTCATGGTAGGTTGCATTGGCACAGTCATGGTAGGTTGCATTGGCACAGTTTGTGAGAGTGTGTGAGAAACAGACGGAAGATAACATCTATGGAAGATAAACTGTCGGAGAGCTGCTATTTAGACACAGAGGTAAAAAGGGGGAATATATATTTTCAACAAAACATAGTTTTGATTTCACAACCTTAGCCCCTACCATGCCTGATGAAATGCAATAAAATATAGAGAAGAGAGAAAAAAGACTTGATGATGATTTACAGTATACACTTCTCAATAAACAATATATTACTCTCTTACACTAGGTGAAAAAACATATAGATATTGAAACTGCACATATAGCCACAGATTTAAAGGGCTGTTTTGGATTAGGAGGCCTGTTCCCTTGTGCTGTAATGGATGAGGAGCAGGTGGGGAGATGAGGTCAAGAGAAGTTGGAATCTAGGTCAAGTCACACACATGCCAGCAGAGCGGACACGGACACGGACACGGACACACACACACACACACACACGAGTAGTGAAAAACTAGTCCGCGCAACAGGCTTTTGCAGACCAACACAACATTCCCCTAGTCCAAGTCACCACCCCTCTACCCAACACACCTCATGACACGTCAACTCTCCCCTCCAACGCTACCCCTCTCCCCTCCAACGCTACCCCTCTCCCCTCCAACGCTACCCCTCTCCCCTCCAACGCTACCCCTCTCCCCTCCAACGCTACCCCTCTCCCCTCCAACGCTACCCCTCTCCCCTCCAACGCTACCCCTCTCTCCTCCAACGCTACCCCTCCCCCCTCCAACGCTTCCCCTCCAACGCTACCCTCTCCCTCCAACGCTACCCCTCTCCCCTCCAACGCTACCCCTCCCCCTCCAACGCTACCCCTCTCCCCTCCAACGCTACCCCTCTCCTCCAACGCTACCCCTCTCCCTCCAACGCTACCCCTCTCCTCCAACGCTACCCCCTCCCCCTCCAACGCTTCCCCTCCAACGCTACCCCTCTCCCCCTTTGACACCTGTCATCCTCTCTCACTATCTGTTCAATAAAATCAGAAAACACCTTAAAAATATGTATATATATATTTTTTTTAAACAAACTACTGTGACTTTATGTGAGGGATTTTCATGTCACCTGTAACCCAGATAACGAGTGGCATGGCTCCAGTGTCTGATTAATGACAGACCACACCGTTGAGAGGCCATGAGTGTGTGAGTTGTTAGCGTGATGAGGCTAGATCCAGGGTATTACAGCAGAGGATCTGCTGGGTGTGAGTTGTTAGCGTGATGAGGCTAGATCCAGGGTATTACAGCAGAGGATCTGCTGGGTGTGAGTTGTTAGCGTGATGAGGCTAGATCCAGGGTATTACAGCAGAGGATCTGCTGGGTGTGAGTTGTTAGCGTGATGAGGCTAGATCCAGGGGTATTACAGCAGAGGATCTGCTGGGTGTGAGTTGTTAGCGTGATGAGGCTAGATCCAGGGTATTACAGCAGAGGATCTGCTGGGTGTGAGTTGTTAGCGTGATGAGGCTAGATCCAGGGTATTACAGCAGAGGATCTGCTGGGTGTGAGTTGTTAGCGTGATGAGGCTAGATCCAGGGTATTACAGCAGAGGATCTGCTGGGTGTGAGTTGTTAGCGTGATGAGGCTAGATCCAGGGTATTACAGCAGAGGATCTGCTGGGTGTGAGTTGTTAGCGTGATGAGGCTAGATCCAGGGTATTACAGCAGAGGATCTGCTGGGTGTGAGTTGTTAGCGTGATGAGGCTAGATCCAGGGTATTACAGCAGAGGATCTGCTGGGTGTGAGTTGTTAGCGTGATGAGGCTAGATCCAGGGTATTACAGCAGAGGATCTGCTGGGTGTGAGTTGTTAGCGTGATGAGGCTAGATCCAGGGTATTACAGCAGAGGATCTGCTGGGTGTGAGTTGTTAGCGTGATGAGGCTAGATCCAGGGTATTACAGCAGAGGATCTGCTGGGTGTGAGTTGTTAGCGTGATGAGGCTAGATCCAGGGTATTACAGCAGAGGATCTGCTGGGTGTGAGTTGTTAGCGTGATGAGGCTAGATCCAGGGTATTACAGCAGAGGATCTGCTGTGGGTGAGTTGTTAGCGTGATGAGGCTAGATCCAGGGTATTACAGCAGAGGATCTGCTGGGTGTGAGTTGTTAGCGTGATGAGGCTAGATCCAGGGTATTACAGCAGAGGATCTGCTGGGTGTGAGTTGTTAGCGTGATGAGGCTAGATCCAGGGTATTACAGCAGAGGATCTGCTGGGTGTGAGTTGTTAGCGTGATGAGGCTAGATCCAGGGTATTACAGCAGAGGATCTGCTGGGTGTGAGTTGTTAGCGTGATGAGGCTAGATCCAGGGTATTACAGCAGAGGATCTGCTGGGTGGGTGAGGGTGTGTGTGTGGGTGTGTGTGGGTGGGTGTGTGTGTGTGTGGGTGTGTGTGTGGGTGTGAGGGGGAGTCACCTTGACTGCAAAGCTGCACTTGCCGCTGCGGACCGCCTCCTCGTCTGTCTGCCACTGGTGTGGGCGGCTGGACTCTGGAACGTACACCTCTTTCTTCCGCCTGAAACTCTGCCGTAGCTTATTCATCCTGAACCTCCTGACAGAGAGACAGACAGACAGACAGACAGACAGACAGAGAGAGAGAGAGAGAGAGAGACACAGAGGGAGAGAGAGAGAGAGAGAGAGAGAGAGAGAGAGAGAGAGAGAGAGAGAGAGAGAGAGAGAGAGAGAGAGAGAGAGAGAGAGAGAGAACACAATTAGACCCAACCAAATCATGAGAAAACTAAAAGATAATTACTTGACACATTGGAAAGAATTAACAAAAAAACAGAGCAAACTAGAATGCTATTTGGCCCTAAACAGAGAGTACACAGTGGCAGAATACCTGACCACTGTGACTGACCCACAATTAAGGAAAGCTTTGACTTTGTACAGACTCAGTGAGCATAGCCTTGCTATTGAGAAAGGCCACCGTAGGCAGACCTGGCTCTCAAGAGAAGACAGGCTATGTGCACACTGCCCACAACAAAATGAGGTGGAAACTGAGCTGCACTTCCTAACCTCCTGCCAAATGTATGACCATATTAGAGACACATATTTCCCTCAGATTACAGAGATCCACAAAGAATTAGAAAACAAACCCAATTTTGATAAACTCCCTTATCTATTGGGTGAAATACCACAGTGTGCCATCACAGCAGCAAGATTTGTGACCTGTTGCCACAAGAAAAGGGCAACCAGTGAAGAACAAACACCATTGTAAATACAACCCATATTTATGTTGATTTATTTTCCCATTTGTACTTTAACTATTTGCACATCGTTACAACACTGTACATAGACATAATATGACATTTGAAATGTCTTTATTCTTTTGGAACTTCTGAGTGTAATGTTTACTGTTAATATTTCTTGTTTATTTCACTTTTGGTTACTATCTACTTCACTTGCTTTGGCAATGTTAACATACGTTTCCCATGCCAATAAAGCCCTTTGAATTGAATTGAGTGAGGAGAGTGAGAGAGACAGAGACAGAGACAGAGACAGAGACAGAGACAGAGACAGAGACAGAGACAGAGACAGAGACAGAGACAGAGACAGAGACAGAGACAGAGAGAGAGAGAGAGAGAGAGAGAGAGAGAGAGAGAGAGAGAGAGAGAGAGAGAGAGAGAGAGAGAGCGCGACAGGGAGAGAGAGAGCGACAGAGAGAGAGAGAGCGACAGAGAGAGAGAGAGAGCGAGAGAGAGCGAGAGCGAGAGCGAGAGAGAGAGAGAGAGAGAGAGAGAGAGAGAGAGAGAGAGAGAGAGAGAGAGAGAGAGAGAGAGAGAGAGAGAGAGAGAGAGAGAGAGAGAGAGAGAGAGAGAGAGAGAGAGAGAGAGAGAGAGAGAGAGAGAGAGAGAGAGAGAGAGAGACCCACAAAGAATTTGAAAACAAATCAAACATTGATAAACTCCCATATCTGTTAGGCGAAATACTGCAGTGTGCAGTCACATCAGCAAGATGTGTGGCCCGTTGCCATGAGAAAAGGGCAACCAGTTGAGCACCAACATTGTAAATACAACCTATATTTATCTGTTTATTTATTTTCCCTTTCATACTTCAACTATTTGCACATTGTTACAACACTGTATATAGCCAATAATACAACATTGGAAATGTATATTCTTTAAATCATGTGTGAGTGTAATGTTTGCTAATGTTTCCCTTGTTTATTTCCCTTTCGCTATTGTCTATTCCATTTGCTTTGTAAAAATACGTTATCCATGCCAATAAAGCCTTTTGAATTGAATTGAGAGAGAGGAGAGTGAGAGAGAGAGGAGAGTGAGAGAGAGGAGAGTGAGGAGAGAGAGAGGAGAGTGAGGAGAGAGAGAGGAGAGGGAGAGGGAGAGGGAGAGGGAGAGGGAGAGGGAGAGGGAGAGGGAGAGGGAGAGGGAGAGGGAGAGGGAGAGGGAGAGGGAGAGGGAGAGGAGAGGGAGAGGGAGAGAGAGAGAGAGAGAGAGAGAGAGAGAGAGAGAGAGAGAGAGAGAGAGAGAGGATGCCAGCAAATAACAGAAAGTACAAACAGCTCTGAGCAGACAACCCAGTGGGTGTGTTCTCTTTTGGCGAAGTCAGTCAGTCACTTGTAGAGACAAGCATATCAGGGCCTGCACCTGAGGCCTGGACAGGACAGGCTGTCTGTCTGTCTCGTAACAGTTTACACCAGCCTGTGTCATACCAGGGCTTGCGCCTGAGGCCCGACCAGGAAAGCCTGTCTGACTCTCTGACTCGTAACAATCTGTGGAACTATATACAGGAAGTACCAGTACCAGATCAATGTGGAGCTATATACAGGGAGTACCAGTACCAGATCAATGTGGAGCTATATACAGGGAGTACCAGTACCAGATCAATGTGGAGCTATATACAGGGAGTACCAGTACCAGATCAACGTGGAGCTATATACAGGGAGTACCAGTACCAGATCAATGTGCAGAGGTACGAGGTATTTGAGGTAGATATGTACATGAAGGCAGGGTAAAGAGTCAATACAGGACTAAGATTGAATCGTACTACACCGGCTCTGACGCTCGTCGGATGTGGCAGGGCTTGCAAACTATTACAGACTACAAAAGAAAGCACAGCCGCGAGCTGCCCAGTGACACGAGCCTACCAGACGAGCTAAATTACTTCTATACTCACTTCGAAGCAAGCAACACTGAAGCATGCATGAGAGCATCCGCTGTTCCGGACAACTGTGTGATCACGCTGTCCGTAGCCAATGTGAGTAAGACCTTTAAACAGGTCAACATTCAAAAGGCCGCAGCAATACACCAGTTGAAGAGCATGTTATAGTAATTCCTCTGAGGTGGACTGAAGTCTGGTAGAGACAGAGAGATTGTAGCTCTAGTCTCTGACTGCTGCTCAGAGAGAGATGTATTACGGAGAGTCTATGGAGAGTCCTGCAGCGTGCTGGACCACTGAGCTTTCTCCTGAAACTGAAGCACATACACAAGTTCAGATGGGTCACAATGCCTGTTAGCTGCCACACACTGTGACAAGGAGCCATCTCATGTGACATAGAAAGAGCAAAGGAGATTTCAGGTAAAAGGGACTGTTTTGGTTTGAGACTCGTGTTGAAAACACACAGACATGTTAATAGCAGTGGTGGAAAAAGTACTCAAATGTCATACTTGAGTAAAAGTAAAGATAAGTGAAAGTCACCCAGTAAAATACTACTTGAGTAAAAGTCTAAAAGTATTTGGTTTTAAATATACTTAAGTATCAAAAGTAAATGCAATTGCTAAAATATACTTAAGTATCAAAAGTAAAAGTAAAAATCATTTCAAATTCCTTAAATAAAGCAAACCAGATGGCACAATTATTATTATAATTATTTTTTTATTGGTGGATAGCCAGGTGCACACTCAGACAACATTTACAAAACTAAGCATTTGTGTTTAGTGAGTCGGACAGATCAGAGGCAGTAGGGATGACCAGGGATGTTCTCTTGATAAGTGCATGAATTGGACAATTTTCCGGTCAAAATGTACTTTTGGGTGTCAGGGGAAATGTATGGAGTAAAAAGTACATTATTTTCTTTAGGAATGTAGTGAAGTAAAAGTAGTAAAACATTTATATAGTAAAGTACAGATACCCCAAAAAACTACTTACAGTGATGGAAAAAAGTATTTGATCCCCTGCTGATTTTGTACGTTTGCCCACTGACAAAGACATGATCAGTATATAATCTTAATGGTAGGTTTATTTGAACAGTGAGAGACAGAATTACAACAAAAAAATCTAGAAAAAATTGATTTGCATTTTAATGAGGGAAATAAGTATTTGACCCCTCTGCAAAACATGACAATCACTGAGGTCAGACGTTTCTTGTAGTTGGCCACCAGGTTTGCACACATCTCAGGAGGGATTTTGTTCCACTCCTCTTTGCATATCTTCTCCAAGTCATTAAGGTTTTGAGGCTGACGTTTGGCAACTCGAACCTTCAGCTCTCTCCACAGATTTTCTATGGGATTAAGGTCTGGAGACTGGCTAGGCCACTCCAGGACCTTAATGTGCTTCTTCTTGAGCCACTCCTTTGTTGCCTTGGCCATGTGTTTTGGGTCATTGTCATGCTGGAATACCCATCCACGACCCATTTTCAATGCCCTGGCTGAGGGAAGGAAGATTTGACGGTACATGGCCCCGTCCATCGTCCCTTTGATGCGGTGAAGTTGTCCTGTCCCCTTAGCAGAAAAACACCCCCAAAACATAATGTTTCCACCTCCATGTTTGACGGTGGGGATGGTGTTCTTGGGGTCATAGGCAGGTTTCCTCCTCCTCCAAACACGGCGAGTTGAGTTGATGCCAAAGAGCTCGATTTTGGTCTCATCTGACCACAACACTTTCACCCAGTTCTCCTTTGAATCATTTCTGGGAGCCAGAAATCATTCTGATTGAGAGGGGGTCAAATACTTATTTCCCTCATTAAAATGCAAATCAATTTATAACATTTTTGACATGTGTTTTTCTGGATTTTTTTGTTGTTATTCTGTCTCTCACTGTTCAAATAAACCTACCATTAAAATTATAGACTGATCATTTCTTTGTCAGTGGGCAAACATACAAAATCAGCAGGGGATCAAATACTTTTTTCCCCTCACTGTAAGTAGTACTTTAAAATATGTTACTTAAGTACTTTACACCATAAGTTAATAGATTACAAATTAAGTGTTGTGCCGGGGCCTGGTGAATATGTAACAGGTGGTGGTCAGCGTGTGAGGTGGTCCAAGGGAATATATGTGTGTGTGTGTGTGTGTGTGTGTGTGTGTGTGTGTGTGTGTGTGTGTGTGTGTGTGTGTGTGTGTGTGTGAGTGAGTGAGTGAGTGAGTGAGTGAGTGAGTGAGTGAGTGAGTGTGCTGACCACAGATATCACTCACTCAGTGTTTTAAAGGTCCTTTGTTTCTACAAGATTATCAGAGAGCCACTGTCCTCAACCATACCAAGTTATGGGCAAAGACACAAAACATCCACATCAAATACAATATATTTATTGATCAAATAACATGGAAAACAACCACTTTTTGTGCGGTACTAATTTACCATCCCTACAAACCACTTAATGTAAATGTACATTACTGTATTGTACATAGGCTGGTCATCTAGGTTTGTACCTGTAGACTTTCCATCACCATGAAGAAAAACAATACACAATACAGTACCATGAGGGACCATACTATACTGAGGGACCATACCATACCGAGGGACCATACCATACCGAGGGACCATACCATACCGAGGGACCATACCGAGGGACCATACCATACCGAGGGACCATACCGAGGGGCCATACCATACTGAGGGACCATACCATACCGAGGGACCATACCGAGGGACCATACCATACCGAGGGACCATACCATACCGAGGGACCATACCATACTGAGGGACCATACCGAGGGACCATACCGAGGGACCATACCATACCGAGGGACCATACCATACCGAGGGACCATACCATACAGAGGGACCATACCGAGGGACCATACCATACCGAGGGACCATACCATACCGAGGGACCATACCATACTGAGGGACCATACCATACCGAGGGACCATACCATACTGAGGGACCATACCATACCGAGGGACCATACCATACCGAGGGACCATACCGAGGGACCATACAGAGGGACCATACCATACCGAGGGACCATACCATACCGAGGGACCATACCATACAGAGGGACCATACCATACAGAGGGACCATACCGAGGGACCATACCATACTGAGGGACCATACTGAGGGACCATACCATACTGAGGGACCATACCATACTGAGGGACCATACCATACTGAGGGACCATACCATACCGAGGGACCATACCATACCGAGGGACCATACCATACTGAGGGACCATACCATACTGAGGGACCATACCGAGGGACCATACCATACTGAGGGACCATACCGAGGGACCATACCATACTGAGGGACCATACCATACCGAGGGACCATACCATACTGAGGGACCATACCATACTGAGGGACCATACCATACCGAGGGACCATACCATACTGAGGGACCATACCATACCGAGGGACCATACCATACCGAGGGACCATACCATACCGAGGGACCATACCATACCGAGGGACCATACCATACTGAGGGACCATACCGAGGGACCATACCATACTGAGGGACCATACCATACCGAGGGACCATACCATACTGAGGGACTATACCATACCGAGGGACCATACCATACCGAGGGACCATACCATACTGAGGGACCATACCATAACGAGGGACCATACAGAGGGACCATACCATACCGAGGGACCATACCATACCGAGGGACCATACCATACTGAGGGACTATACCATACCGAGGGACCATACCATACTGAGGGACCATACCATACCGAGGGACCATACCATACTGAGGGACCATACCGAGGGACCATACCATACTGAGGGACCATACCATACCGAGGGACCATACCATACCGAGGGACCATACCATACTGAGGGACCATACCAGAACCAAACGTAGTGCACTATAAAGGGAACAGGGTCCCATTTGGGACACACCGTCAGTATGGTCCGTGGAGTGGCTTCTCCTGACAACAGACCAGCAGAACTCACTGATGGATCCATTCACACCAAGTCTTTCATTACTAGGGGTGTGCAGACAAGGACATACTTTCGTATTCGTATCCGTAAATTGACAGTTGATAGTCGGATCGGATGATACTCGTGATATTAAGTAGATGTTGGCAAAATATCTAATATAATATATACCTCCCTGCACGATGACAGAAAAAACTAGCTGCAGATTAGGAGCTGTGGAGGGGTGTGTGTGTGTGTGTGTGTGTGTCTGAGCTGTGTCTGTGTGTCCTCAACTTGCAGTGGGCAGACAAGTTTGCCATCAGTTAGGGCAGACAAGTTTGCCATGCACGTCAGTTTCATAATTTTTCCCTTGTTAGATATTATGCACATTGATAACAAACGTCCTCGCCATGTGATTTATCATAGTAGCAGGCTAACAGGAGGCAGCAGCAGCAGGCTGAATGATCAGACCCAAACAGAGAAGTGAAAGTGATCGGGTGAAATTATGAAGTGAGTGGACGGATAAATACAGCTTCACTCGATCCAATCAGAACAGCAGGATCAACGTACAGCCCGCCCTTCTCTTTACAGACAGGCAAACTAGCCAGTTAAGTTATTTAAACCACGTAGCACCTCACTTGACTGACATGAGAAAGATGCGGGCTGCTGGCACCTGAAAATGTCTTTTTTTCCTGATCACGGATAATAATAAACAAATTAGTCTTATCATAATAGTATCCAGAAAATTGCCCGTTACGATACTTGTCCGACTACTCGGTCTATTAAATACTTATTGGAGAAGAAAAACATTGGCAGGCTGTGATTGGACGAGTATGAATGACATTCAAGTGTCTGTCTGTGAGACTGATTTGAGCTCTCCCTTAACACAGACACTGTATGTCTTTTGATGGTGAGAAGAAGGCTACTCAGACCAGAGGTGGTATATTTGCCAGGGTAGATCAGCTACTCAGACCAGAGGTGGTATATTTTCCAGGGTAGATCAGTTTGTATGAATACAGGAGTGCTTCCCAAATGGCACCATATTCCCTATATAGTGCACTACTTGCACTGCTCTACTAACCTCTTCCCCTGCTGCTCTACTAACCTCTTCCCCTGCTGCTCTACTAACCTCTTCCCCTGCTGCTCTACTAACCTCTTCCCCTGCTGCTCTACTAACCTCTTCCCCTGCTGCTCTACTAACCTCTTCCCCTGCTGCTCTACTAACCTCTTCCCCTGCTGCTCTACTAACCTCTTCCCCTGCTGCTCTACTAACCTCTTCCCCTGCTGCTCTACTAACCTCTTCCCCTGCTGCTCTACTAACCTCTTCCCCTGCTGCTCTACTAACCTCTTCCCCTGCTGCTCTACTAACCTCTTCCCCTGCTGCTCTACTAACCTCTTCCCCCGCTGCTCTACTAACCTCTTCCCCCTGCTCTACTAACCTCTTCCCCTGCTGCTCTACTAACCTCTTCCCCTGCTCTACTAACCTCTTCCCCTGCTGCTCTACTAACCTCTTCCCCTGCTGCTCTACTAACCTCTTCCCCTGCTCTACTAACCTCTTCCCCTGCTGCTCTACTAACCTCTTCCCCTGCTCTACTAACCTCTTCCCCTGCTGCTCTACTAACCTCTTCCCCTGCTGCTCTACTAACCTCTTCCCCTGCTCTACTAACCTCTTCCCCTGCTGCTCTACTAACCTCTTCCCCTGCTGCTCTACTAACCTCTTCCCCTGCTCTACTAACCTCTTCCCCTGCTGCTCTACTAACCTCTTCCCCTGCTGCTCTACTAACCTCTTCCCCTGCTGCTCTACTAACCTCTTCCCCTGCTGCTCTACTAACCTCTTCCCCTGCTGCTCTACTAACCTCTTCCCCTGCTGCTCTACTAACCTCTTCCCCTGCTGCTCTACTAACCTCTTCCCCTGCTGCTCTACTAACCTCTTCCCCTGCTGCTCTACTAACCTCTTCCCCTGCTGCTCTACTAACCTCTTCCCCGCTGCTCTACTAACCTCTTCCCCTGCTGCTCTACTAACCTCTTCCCCTGCTGCTCTACTAACCTCTTCCCCTGCTGCTCTACTAACCTCTTCCCCTGCTGCTCTACTAACCTCTTCCCCTGCTGCTCTACTAACCTCTTCCCCTGCTGCTCTACTAACCTCTTCCCCTGCTGCTCTACTAACCTCTTCCCCTGCTGCTCTACTAACCTCTTCCCCTGCTGCTCTACTAACCTCTTCCCCCGCTGCTCTACTAACCTCTTCCCCTGCTGCTCTACTAACCTCTTCCCCTGCTCTACTAACCTCTTCCCCTGCTGCTCTACTAACCTCTTCCCCCGCTGCTCTACTAACCTCTTCCCCTGCTGCTCTACTAACCTCTTCCCCTGCTCTACTAACCTCTTCCCCTGCTCTACTAACCTCTTCCCCCGCTGCTCTACTAACCTCTTCCCCTGCTGCTCTACTAACCTCTTCCCCTGCTGCTCTACTAACCTCTTCCCCTGCTGCTCTACTAACCTCTTCCCCTGCTGCTCTACTAACCTCTTCCCCTGCTCTACTAACCTCTTCCCCTGCTCTACTAACCTCTTCCCCTGCTGCTCTACTAACCTCTTCCCCTGCTGCTCTACTAACCTCTTCCCCTGCTGCTCTACTAACCTCTTCCCCTGCTCTACTAACCTCTTCCCCTGCTGCTCTACTAACCTCTTCCCCTGCTCTACTAACCTCTTCCCCTGCTGCTCTACTAACCTCTTCCCCTGCTGCTCTACTAACCTCTTCCCCTGCTGCTCTACTAACCTCTTCCCCTGCTCTACTAACCTCTTCCCCTGCTCTACTAACCTCTTCCCCTGCTCTACTAACCTCTTCCCCTGCTGCTCTACTAACCTCTTCCCCTGCTCTACTAACCTCTTCCCCTGCTGCTCTACTAACCTCTTCCCCTGCTGCTCTACTAACCTCTTCCCCTGCTCTACTAACCTCTTCCCCTGCTCTACTAACCTCTTCCCCTGCTGCTCTACTAACCTCTTCCCCTGCTGCTCTACTAACCTCTTCCCCTGCTGCTCTACTAACCTCTTCCCCTGCTGCTCTACTAACCTCTTCCCCTGCTGCTCTACTAACCTCTTCCCCTGCTGCTCTACTAACCTCTTCCCCTGCTCTACTAACCTCTTCCCCTGCTGCTCTACTAACCTCTTCCCCTGCTCTACTAACCTCTTCCCCTGCTGCTCTACTAAAACTTCCCCTGCTCTACTAAATCTTCCCCTGCTCTACTAAATCTTCCCCTGCTCTACTACCCTCTTCTCTTGGCCTGCTCTCTGGGACTGATGGCCAGGGAGGGAGGCAGTGATTTACCATGGTGTACCTGGACCATGGTGCTGGGGTGCTGCCCAGCCCGCACTGGCCTCTCATCTTGGCCTCAGCTTAGTGTCTCCCTGGGTGCCCTCCCCTCCCAGCCTCCCCTCCCCTCCCAGCCTCCCCTATACCTACCAGCCTCCCCTCCCATCTCCTCCCATCCTCTCTCCTCCCATCCTCCCCTCCCCTCCCCTCTCCTCCCCTCCCCTCTCCTCCCATGGCTGTCTCCATGCTGAACGACTGGCTGGCTGGCTCTCAGTCAGGCTGTCTCCATACAGAACGACTGGCTGGCTGGCTCTCAGTCAGGCTGTCTCCATGCTGAACGACTGGCTGGCTGGCTGGCTCAGTCTGGCTGGGGCCCCCATGCCACGGCTGGCTGGTCCTACACCCAAACTCGCACACTGGACAGACATAGCAGGTGCTGAGAGGATAGGGCTACTGGAGCGGCTGTGCTGGGTGGGTCTTTGCTCCATCACAGAGCTCTCCTGACTGCCAGACAGAGACCACTCAGAAAACACAGGGTCCGTCTACAAACATCCACTCTGAGAAGAGTTGGAGACGGCTGTCACAGAGGGAGGGGAGGGATGGGGGGAGGGGAGGGAGGGAGGAGGGAGGGGTGAGGGAGGGGTGAGGAGGGAGGGGGGAGGGAGGAGGGAGGGAGGAGGGAGGAGGGAGGGGTGAGGGCTGAGGGAGGGGTGAGGGCTGAGGGAGGAGGGAGGGGTGAGGGGCTGAGGGAGGAGGGAGGAGGGAGGGAGGAGTGAGGGAGGAGGGAGGGGTGAGGGCTGAGGGAGGAGGGAGGGAGGAGGAGGGAGGGGGAGGGATGAGGGCTGAGGGAGGAGGGAGGGGGAGTGAGGGAGGAGGGAGGGCTGTGGGAGGGGGGAGGAGGGAGGGCTGAGGGAGGAGGGAGGGATGAGGGCTGAGGGAGGAGGGAGGGGTGAGGGCTGAGGGAGGGCTGAGGGAGGAGGGAGGGGTGAGGGCTGAGGGAGGAGGGAGGGGTGAGGGCTGAGGGAGGAGGGAGGAGGGAGGGGTGAGGGCTGAGGGAGGGACGTGGGAGAGGAGAGAGCAGAACAGAGCTTCAGTAGCAGCCATCCCACTACACACTGCCGGTCACTTCCTACCGACCGACCCGTTTCCTTCCTCTTTGTGGAGTACCACCCATTCATATCATACCAACCTTTCCCCTCTACCCCTCCCCTCTACTTCCCCTCTACCCCTCTCCCCTCTCCTCTACTCTCCCTCTACCCCTCTCCTCTACTCTCCCTCTACCCCTCTCCCCTCTCCTCTACTCTCCCTCTACCCCTCTCCTCTACTCTCCCTCTACCCCTCTACCCCTCTCCTCTACTCTCCCTCTACCCCTCTACCCCTCTCCTCTACTCTACCTCTCTCCCCTCCCCTCTAGATACTGAGATCAGATCTGTAGTGAGATCAGCTGGAGATGAGATGACAGTCTTGTTTACTGTCTGTCTGTCTCTCTCCACCAGTTCAGTTCAGGGCTGTATTTCTCACCACGGTGTTCATGCAGTGTTCAGCCCTTTAAAGTCATTGACTGTAATTCAGAAGAGAATGGTGCGGGTCCTTTCCGAGTGCCGCAGCGGTCTAAGGCAGTGCTAGAGGAGTCACTACAGACCCGGGTTCGATCCAGGGCTGTATCACAACCAGCCGTGATCGGGAGTACCATAGGGCGGCGCACAACTGGCCCAGCGTCGTCCGGGTTAGGGGAGGGTTTGGCTGGGAGGGCTTTACTTGGCTCATCGTGTCATAGCGACTCCTTGTGGCGGGCCGGGCGCCTGCAGGCTGACCTCGGTCGTCAGGTGAACGGTGTTTCATCCGACACATTGGTGCAGCTGGTTTCCCGGTTAAGCGGGCGGGTGTTAAGAAGTGAAGTTTGTCATGTTTCGGAGGACGCATGACTCCAACCTTCGCCTCCTGAGCCCATTGGGGAGTTGCATCGATGAGACAAGATCGAAATTGCGGAGGAAAAGGGGGTAAAAAAAGAACAGAATGATTTTACTGGGTCTGAAGGCTCACACAAATTCTATTTGTCACGCGCCGAATACAACCACACCATGAAATGCTTACTTACAAGCCCTTAACCAACAATGCAGTTCAAGAAATAGAGTTCAGAAAATATTTACTAAATAAACTAAAGTAAAAAAATTAAATTAAATAAAAAAGTAACAAGAAAATTACATGACAATAACGAGGCTATATACAGGGGGTACCGGTACCGAGTCAACGTGCGGGGGTACAGGTTAGTCGAGGTAATTTGTAAAGTGACTATGCATAGATAATAAACAGCGAGTAGCAGCAGTGTAAAAACAAAGAGTGGGGGGGTGGGGGGGGGTCAATGTAAATAGTCCGGGTGGCCATTTCTTACTCTCTGTCCCGCACACTAAGTCAAGTGATTTATTCTGTTCTAAGCTGACATAAGGAATAGTTTTAAAAAAGGTCATACCATGGATCATTTAGCTATTTGATTTGGAATTTTAGGACCCCTTTAGATAAATACAAATATTACAAAAATGATTTGATAAAATATTGAATTTGGTCTTTACTACTATAGCCCATAGAAATGCATTGAATAATAACACATTCAGAAATGACAGTCAAAAAATAAATCATAAGGAATAAGGTTTAAGTGTCTGCCCTATATCTAGGAGATACAGTGCATTCAGAAAGTATTCAGACCCCTTGACATTTTTCCACATTGTGTTACGTTACAGCCTTATTCTAAAATTGATTAAATTAATTTTTTCCTCATCAATCTACACACAATACCCCATAATGACGAAGTGAAAACAGGTTTGTAGAAATGTTTGCATATGTGAAAATGCTGTTAAATTGACAACAGCTCAGCGTTCAACACCACAGTGCCCTCAAAGCTCATCACTAAGCTAAGGACCCTGGGACTAAACACCTCCCTCTGCAACTGGGTCCTGGACTTCCTGACGGGCCACCCCCAAGTGGTAAGGGTAGGTAACAACACATCTGCCACGCTGATCCCCAATACGAGGGCCCTTCAGGGGTGCGTGCTCAGTCCCCTCCTGTACTCCCTGTTCACCCATGACTGCATGGCCAGGCACGACTCCAACACCATCATTAAGTTTACTGACAACACAACAGTGGTAGGCCTGATCACCGACAACAATGAGACAGCCGATAGGGAGGAGGTCAGAGACCTGGCAGTGTGGTGCCAGGATAACAACCTCTCCCTCAACGTCAGCAAGACAAAGGAGATGATTGTGGACTACAGGAAAAGGAGGGCCGAACACGCCCCCATTAACATCGACGGGGCTGTAGTGGAGCAGGTCGAAAGTTTCAAGTTCATTGGTGTCCACATGACCAACAAACTATCATGGTCCAAACACACCAAGAAAGTCGTGAAGAGGGCACGACAACGCCTTTTCCCCCTCAGGAGACTGAAAAGATTTGGCATGGGTCCCCAGATCCTCAAAAAGTTCTACAGCTGCACCATCGAGAGCATCCTGACCGGTTGCGTCATCGCCTGGTATGGCAACTACCCCCAAGCCACAAGACTGCTGAACAATTAATCAAATGGCCACCTGGACTATTTCCCAGTAGACAGTCCAGTAGACTCCGTGTTCTCTCTAAATGACTCCAGCGTCTGCTGCTCCACCATGGTGCTTCAACCACTACTCAGTCCTACTACCCTGACCTCGTCTCACCCTACCCTCTAACCTCCGTCTCACCCGGCTGTCCTGTGTCCCCTGGTCATTGTAGTTCTGACCCCACCGTGACCTGTCCTGTGTCCCCTGGTCATTGTAGTTCTGACCCCACCGTGACCTGTCCTGTGTCCCCTGGTCATTGTAGTTCTGACCCCACCGTGACCCGTCCTGTGTCCCCTGGTCATTGTAGTTCTGACCCCACCGTGACCCGTCCTGTGTGTAGTTAGTTAGGCTAGCCCTGCTTTATGTTATTCCTCTCCACACCTCTCCTCTATGTAACCATGCCAACCCAGCGCTGACGCCGCCGGAAAATTGGATTGCAGCTGAAGGAAAGTGTTGTTCTTGAGACCAGCCACTTCTAAACCGGTGAGCTTGAGACAGGCTTTTCCCGGCCCATCGTCTTCAGGAGTATCTCCATTTTCTTACCTTTAGCGTTTATCCGAGTGATCAGTTCCTCAGCGCAAAAAGATTAAGCAGAACACAGCATTTCTCAAATTCTTCATTCATGTGGCTCCAGCGGTCCTACTATCACATCCACTGTGAAGAGACCTCTGGTGGCGTGTCGTGTGGGGTGAGTTCAACAAGGCTTCTGTCCGTGGGGAACACGTTTACACTAAACAATTTCAGTTGAACGATTTGAAATGCACATTCCAAAGAGTTACGGTGAAGCTGCAAATAGCTATTTTTTTATATGGATTACTGTGGCTTTTTAGTGGCAATATTCAAACTGCAAATGATGTTGCTATTTGTACTAATATAAGAGTAATAGAATCCCCACATTATTATTTGTAGCGGAGGTTTAGACTCGAAACAGATACTTTTGTTAGCCGCACGCTAGCTTCTCAGATTGTTAGCTAACGCTCCATACAGCTAACGTTAGCGGAGAACCCAAAACAAATGGAATGCGTTAGCTAACGTTCGCAAACCATTTCCCTTATTGAACATAACGCTGATCTGTGGGTCTGATGCTGATACGGTTCTGGTGCTTTTGTGAAGATGAGCATACCAAATCAGTGTTTCCCCTATATTTATATATAAAACTAAGATATTGGAATGGTAAAACGTTGTTAGTGTAAATTTAAACGACTAAAACCAGATAAAGTAAATCGAAAAGACAAAAAGGAGCTATATATTTTTTAAATAAGATCATCTTTGAGAACAATAAAAACTAGACAGTCAGAGAAAATCTAAAATTCCAAAAATGTCACCACGAAAAAAATACAAATCCTAAGGGAAGCACTGCAAACACCCTATGTAATATATATTTTTTGCTGGTTTGTGTTGCAGTGTCTGAGTCTGACAGTAAACATATTGTTTAGCCAGGGAGTTCAGTTGTTAGCTAGAGAGACAAAAGGACTAACTAGCACTGCTTTGGTGCCCCATTGTCCCCCCTCTCTCCCGTATGCCCTCTCTCCTCTCCCTCCTTCCGCCCTCTCTCCTCTCCCTCCTTCCCCCTCTCTCCTCTCCCTCCTTCCCCCCTCTCTCCCGTATGCCCTCTCTCCTCTCCCTCCTTCCCCTCTCCTCCACTCTCTCTCCCTCCTCTCCCCTCTCTCTGTACTCTTGTCTTCCCCAGGATCCTTCTGCAGGGATTAATCCGTTTTCCATTCCTGAAAAGATTATTCAAATAGTACTGGCACATCACATCTGCAGGAGCACTACCGTCTCCTTCACTCTCTCCCTCCCTCCTGCTGACAGAGGGTCTCGCTCTCCTTCACTCTCTCCCTCCCTCCTGCTAACAGAGGGTCTCTCTCCTTCACTCTCTCCCTCCCTCCTGCTGACAGAGGGTCTCTCTCCTTCACTCTCTCCCTCCGGCTGACAGAGGGTCTCTCTCCTTCACTCTCTCCCACCCTCCGGCTGACAGAGGGTCTCTCTCCTTCACTCTCTCCCTCCCTCCTGCTGACAGAGGGTCTCTCTCCTTCACTCTCTCCCTCCCTCCTGCTGACAGAGGGTCTCTCTCCTTCACTCTCTCCCTCCCTCCTGCTGACAGAGGGTCTCTCTCTCCCCTCCCTCCTGCTGACAGAGGGTCTCTCTTCTTCACTCTCTCCCTCCCTCCTGCTGACAGAGGGTCTCTCTCTCCTTCACTCTCTCCCTCCCTCCTGCTGACAGAGGGTCTCTCTCTCCTTCACTCTCTCCCTCCCTCCTGCTGACAGAGGGTCTCTCTCCTTCACTCTCTCCCTCCCTCCTGCTGACAGAGGGTCTCTCTTCTTCCTCTTTCCCTCCCTCCTGCTGACAGAGGGTCTCTCTCTCCCTCCCTCCTGCTGACAGAGGGTCTCTCTCCTTCACTCTCTCCCTCCCTCCTGCTGACAGAGGGTCTCTATCCTTCACTCTCTCCCTCCGGCTGACAGAGGGTCTCTCTCCTTCACTCTCTCCCACCCTCCGGCTGACAGAGGGTCTCTCTCCTTCACTCTCTCCCTCCCTCCTGCTGACAGAGGGTCTCTCTCCTTCACTCTCTCCCTCCCTCCTGCTGACAGAGGGTCTCTCTCTCCCTCCCTCCTGCTGACAGAGGGTCTCTCTCCTTCACTCTCTCCCTCCCTCCTGCTGACAGAGGGTCTCTCTCTCCTTCACTCTCTCCCTCCCTCCTGCTGACAGAGGGTCTCGCTCTCCTTCACTCTCTCCCTCCCTCCTGCTAACAGAGGGTCTCTCTCCTTCACTCTCTCCCTCCCTCCTGCTGACAGAGGGTCTCTCTCCTTCACTCTCTCCCTCCGGCTGACAGAGGGTCTCTCTCCTTCACTCTCTCCCACCCTCCGGCTGACAGAGGGTCTCTCTCCTTCACTCTCTCCCTCCCTCCTGCTGACAGAGGGTCTCTCTCCTTCACTCTCTCCCTCCCTCCTGCTGACAGAGGGTCTCTCTCCTTCACTCTCTCCCTCCCTCCTGCTGACAGAGGGTCTCTCTCTCCCTCCCTCCTGCTGACAGAGGGTCTCTCTCCTTCACTCTCTCCCTCCCTCCTGCTGACAGAGGGTCTCTCTCTCCTTCACTCTCTCCCTCCCTCCTGCTGACAGAGGGTCTCTCTCTCCTTCACTCTCTCCCTCCCTCCTGCTGACAGAGGGTCTCTCTCCTTCATCTCTCTCCCTCCCTCCTGCTGACAGAGGGTCTCTCTTCTTCCTCTTTCCCTCCCTCCTGCTGACAGAGGGTCTCGGGTCTCTCTCCTTCACTCTCTCCCTCCCTCCTGCTGACAGAGGGTCTCTATCCTTCACTCTCTCCCTCCGGCTGACAGAGGGTCTCTCTCCTTCACTCTCTCCCACCCTCCGGCTGACAGAGGGTCTCTCTCCTTCACTCTCTCCCTCCCTCCTGCTGACAGAGGGTCTCTCTCCTTCACTCTCTCCCTCCCTCCTGCTGACAGAGGGTCTCTCTCTCCCTCCCTCCTGCTGACAGAGGGTCTCTCTCCTTCACTCTCTCCCTCCCTCCTGCTGACAGAGGGTCTCTCTCTCCTTCACTCTCTCCCTCCCTCCTGCTGACAGAGGGTCTCTCTCTCCTTCACTCTCTCCCTCCCTCCTGCTGACAGAGGGTCTCTCTCCTTCACTCTCTCCCTCCCTCCTGCTGACAGAGGGTCTCTCTTCTTCCTCTTTCCCTCCCTCCTGCTGACAGAGGGTCTCTCTCTCCCTCCCTCCTGCTGACAGAGGGTCTCTCTCCTTCACTCTCTCCCTCCCTCCTGCTGACAGAGGGTCTCTCTCTCCTTCACTCTCTCCCTCCCTCCTGCTGACAGAGGGTCTCTCTCTCCTTCACTCTCTCCCTCCCTCCTGCTGACAGAGGGTCTCTCTTCTTCACTCTTTCCCTCCCTCCTGCTGACAGAGGGTCTCTCTCTCCCTCCCTCCTGCTGACAGAGGGTCTCTCTCTCCCTCCCTCCTGCTGACAGAGGGTCTCTCTCTCCTTCACTCTCTCCCTCCCTCCTGCTGACAGAGGGTCTCTCTCTCCTTCACTCTCTCCCTCCCTCCTGCTGACAGAGGGTCTCTCTCCTTCACTCTCTCCCTCCCTCCTGCTGACAGAGGGTCTCTCTTCTTCCTCTTTCCCTCCCTCCTGCTGACAGAGGGTCTCTCTCTCCCTCCCTCCTGCTGACAGAAGGTCTCTCTCCTTCACTCTCTCCCTCCCTCCTGCTGACAGAGGGTCTCTCTCTCCTTCACTCTCTCCCTCCCTCCCTCCTGCTGACAGAGGGTCTCTCTCTCCTTCACTCTCTCCCTCCCTCCTGCTGACAGAGGGTCTCTCTCTCCTTCACTCTCTCCCTCCCTCCTGCTGACAGAGGGTCTCTCTCCTTCACTCTCTCCCTCCCTCCTGCTGACAGAGGGTCTCTCTTCTTCCTCTTTCCCTCCCTCCTGCTGACAGAGGGTCTCTCTCTCCCTCCCTCCTGCTGACAGAGGGTCTCTCTCCTTCACTCTCTCCCTCCCTCCTGCTGACAGAGGGTCTCTCTCCTCTCTCTCCCTCCCTCCTGCTGACAGAGGGTCTCTCTCCTTCTCTCTCTCCCTCCCTCCTGCTGATAGAGGGTCTCTCTCTCCTATTTGATCAGTGAAGTAATGAAGGTACTATTGTTTGTCGGTCAGTGACCGAGGGATGATTCACAGTATTAGGAACCAAAAACTATTCACCCCAATCAACAAAAGTGGAGACACATTTTTATCCCAATAACTACCGTGGGATATGCGTCAACAGCAACCTTGGGAAAATCCTCTGCATTATCATTAACAGCAGACTAGTTCATTTCCTCAGTGAAAACAATGTCCTGAGCAAATATCAAATCGGCTTTTTTAACAAATTACTGTACGACAGATCACGTATTCACCCTGCACACCCTAATTGACAAACAAACCAAAACAAAGGCAAATTCTTCTCATGCTTTGTTGATTTCAAAAAAGGTTTTGATTCAATTTGGCATGAGGGTCTGCTATACAAATTGATGGAAAGTGGTGTTGGGGGAAAATCAGACGTTATAAAATTCATGTACATAAAGAACCAGTGTGCAATTAAAATTCTTTCCACAGGGCAGTGGGGTGAGACAGGGATGCAGCTTATACATACATTCATATTTATATAAAGGAATTGGCAAGGGCACTAGAACAGTCTGCAGCACCTGGCCTCACCCTACTAGACTCTGAAGTCAAATGTCTACTGTTTGACGTCCCAATTAGGATCTGGCAAAAAAATACTTGAATCAGTTATAGAACCCATTGGCCTTTTTGGTTGTGAGGTCTGGGGTCCGCTCACAAACCAAGACATCACAAAATGGGACAAACACCAAATTGAGAATGCATGCAAAATTCTGCAAAAATATCCTCAGTGTACAACGTAAAATACCAAATAATGCATGCAGAGCAGAATTAGGACGATACTCGCAAATGATCAAAATCCAGAGAAAAGCTGTTAAATTCTACAACCACCTAGAAGGAAGCGATTCCCAAACCTTCCATAACAAAGCCATCACCTACAGAGAGATGAACCTGGAGAAGAGTCCCCTAAGCAAGCTGGTCCTGGGGCTCTGTTCACAAACACAAACAGACCCCACAGAGACCCAGGACAACAACACAATTAGACCCAACCAAATCACGAGAAAACAAAACATATAATTACATGACACATTGGAAAGAATCAACCAAAAAAACAGAGCAAATTGGAATGCTATCTGGTCCTAAACAGAGAGTACACAGTGGCAGAATATCTGACCACTGTGACCGACCCAAAAGTAACTTTTTTGAGTGTAATGTTTACTGTTCATTTCTGATTGTTTATTTCACTTGCTTTGACAATGTTAACATATGTTTCCCATACCAATATGATGATATGGTGTGAGATGTGGTCTACTGAATGGTCCAGTACTCCCCCCCCCATCTCTCTCTCTCCCCCTCCCTCCCCCCATCTCTCTCTCTCCCCCTCCCTCCCTCCGTCTCGCTCTCTCCTGGCGGGAGCCCCAGTCTAAATGGCCCTGGCCCTCAGTAATGGGCTCATTAAGAGGAGAGTGGATGTTAAAGGTCTCCTCATGTCTGAACTCTATTGGGATGTGACAGCTCCTGCAAGGCCAGAGTCCCCCCCCCTTCTCCCAGTCCCCCACCCCCCCCAGCCAGCCATCCCAAGGCCAGAGTCCCCCCCCCTTCTCCCAGTCCCGTCCCCCCCACCCAGCCATCCCAAGGCCAGAGTCCCCCCCCTTCTCCCAGCCCCCCCACCCACCCACCCAGCCTCCCAAGGCCAGAGTCCCCCCTTCTCCCAGTCCCCCCACCCACCCACCCAGCCTCCCAAGGCCAGAGTCCCCCCTCCCACCCATCCCAAGGCCAGAGTCCCCCCCACCCAGCCATCCCAAGGCCAGAGTCCCCTCTCTTCTCCCAGTCCCCCCCACCCACCCAGCCATCCCAAGGCCAGAGTCCCCCCCCCTTCTCCCAGTCCCCACCCACCCAGCCATCCCAAGGCCAGAGTCCCCCCCTTCTCCCAGTCTCCCCCCACCCAGCCATCCCAAGGCCAGAGTCCCCCCTTCTCCCAGTCCCCCCACCCAGCCATCCCAAGGCCAGAGCCCCCACCCCACAGCCATCCCAAGGCCAGAGTCCCCCCTTCTCCCAGTCTCCCCACCCCCACAGCCATCCCAAGGCCAGAGTCCCCCCTTCTCCCAGTCCCCCACCCCCCCACCCAGCCATCCCAAGGCCAGAGTCCCCCCCTTCTCCCCACCCCCCACAGCCATCCCAAGGCCAGAGTCCCCCCCTTCTCCCAGTCCCCCACCCCACCCCCCATCCATCCCAAGGCCAAAGCCCCTCTTCTCCCAGTCCCCCCCACCCCCCACCCAGCCATCCCAAGGCCAGAGTCCCTCTCTCTTCTCCCAGTCCCCCCACCCAGCCATCCATCCCAAGGCCAAAGCCCCCCTTCTCCCAGTCCCCCACCCAGCCATCCATCCCAAGGCCAAAGCCCCCCTTCTCCCAGTCCCCCCACCCAGCCATCCATCCCATGGCCAAAGCCCCCTCTCAGTCTCTTCTTCCCAGGGCCAGAACCCCCTGCTGGTGCTGGGCCAGAACCCCCTGCTGGTGCTGGGCCAGAACCCCCTGCTGGTGCTGGTCCAGAACCCCCTGCTGGTGCTGGTCCAGAACCCCCTGCTGGTGCTGGGCCAGAACCCCCTGCTGGTGCTGGGCCAGAACCCCCTGCTGGTGCTGGGCCAGAACCCCCTGCTGGTGCTGGTCCAGAACACCCTGCTGGTGCTGGGCCAGAACCCCCTGCTGGTGCTGGGCCAGAACCCCCTGCTGGTGCTGGGCCAGAACCCCCTGCTGGTGCTGGGCCAGAACCCCCTGCTGGTGCTGGTCCAGGGTAAAGCTGCCTCACATGATCATGACAGCCCGGTCCTGGCTGGTCCCTTCATAGCACACCATACCACAGCAGATCAGACTAGACATTTCCCCTCACTGCCGCCACAGACTGGCCTGTACTAGACTGTGGTACTAGACTGTGGTACTAGACTGTGCGGTACTAGACTGTGCGGTACTAGACTGTGGTACTAGACTGTGCGGTACTAGACTGTGGTACTAGACTGTGGTACTACACTGTGCGGTACTAGGCTGTGCGGTACTAGACTGTGGTACTAGACTGTGGTACTAGACTGTGGTACTACACTGTGCGGTACTAGGCTGTGCGCTACTAGACTGTGGTACTAGACTGTGGTACTAGACTGTGCGGTACTAGACTGTGGTACTAGACTGTGGTACTAGACTGTGGTACTAGACTGTGGTACTAGACTGTGCGGTACTACACTGTGGTACTACACTGTGCGGTACTAGGCTGTGCGGTACTAGACTGTGGTACTAGACTGTGGTACTACACTGTGCGGTACTAGGCTGTGCGCTACTAGACTGTGGTACTAGACTGTGGTACTAGACTGTGCGGTACTAGACTGTGCGGTACTAGACTGTGCGCTACTAGACTGTGCGCTACTAGACTGTGTGGTACTAGACTGTGTGGTACTAGACTGTGCGGTACTAGACTGTGCGGTACTAGACTGTGCGGTACTAGACTGTGCGGTACTAGACTGTGCGGTACTAGACTGTGCGGTACTAGACTGTGCGGTACTAGACTGTGCGGTACTAGACTGTGCGGTACTAGACTGTGCGGTACTAGACTGTGCGGTACTAGACTGTGCGGTACTAGGCTGTGCGGTACTAGGCTGTGCGGTACTAGGCTGTGCGGTACTAGACTGTGCGGTACTAGACTGTGCGGTACTAGACTGTGCGGTACTAGACTGTGCGGTACTAGACTGTGCGGTACTAGACTGTGGTACTAGACTGTGGTACTACACTGTGTGGTACTAGACTGTGGTACTAGACTGTGGTACTAGACTGTGCGGTACTAGACTGTGGTACTAGACTGTGCGGTACTAGACTGTGGTACTAGACTGTGCGGTACTAGACTGTGGTACTAGACTGTGGTACTAGACTGTGCTGTGCGCTACTAGACTGTGCGCTACTAGACTGTGCGCTACTAGACTGTGCGCTACTAGACTGTGCGCTACTAGACTGTGCGGTACTAGACTGTGCGGTACTAGACTGTGCGCTACTAGACTGTGCGGTACTAGACTGTGCGGTACTAGACTGTGCGGTACTAGACTGTGCGGTACTAGACTGTGGTACTAGACTGTGCGGTACTAGACTGTGCGGTACTAGACTGTGCGGTACTAGACTGTGCGGTACTAGACTGTGCGGTACTAGACTGTGCGGTACTAGACTGTGCGGTACTAGACTGTGCGGTACTAGACTGTGCGGTACTAGACTGTGCGGTACTAGACTGTGCGGTACTAGACTGTGCGGTACTAGACTGTGCGGTACTAGACTGTGCGGTACTAGACTGTGCGGTACTAGACTGTGGTACTAGACTGTGGTACTAGACTGTGCGGTACTAGACTGTGCGGTACTAGACTGTGCGGTACTAGACTGTGGTACTAGGCTGTGCGGTACTAGACTGTGGTACTAGACTGTGCGGTACTAGACTGTGGTACTAGACTGTGGTACTACACTGTGCGGTACTAGACTGTGGTACTAGACTGTGGTACTACACTGTGCGGTACTAGGCTGTGCGCTACTAGACTGTGGTACTAGACTGTGCGGTACTAGACTGTGCGGTACTAGACTGTGCGGTACTAGACTGTGCGGTACTAGACTGTGCGGTACTAGGCTGTGCGGTACTAGACTGTGCGGTACTAGACTGTGGTAATAGACTGTGGTACTAGACTGTGGTACTAGACTGTGCGGTACTAGACTGTGGTACTAGACTGTGGTACTACACTGTGCGGTACTAGGCTGTGTGGTACTAGACTGTGGTACTACACTGTGCGGTACTAGACTGTGGTACTAGACTGTGGTACTACGCTGTGCGGTACTAGGCTGTGCGCTACTAGACTGTGGTACTAGACTGTGGTACTACACTGTGCGGTACTAGACTGTGCGGTACTAGACTGTGCGGTACTAGACTGTGCGGTACTAGACTGTGCGGTACTAGACTGTGGGGTACTAGACTGTGCGGTACTAGACTGTGCGGTACTAGACTGTGCGGTACTAGACTGTGGTACTAGACTGTGCGGTACTAGACTGTGCGGTACTAGACTGTGCGGTACTAGACTGTGCGGTACTAGACTGTGCGGTACTAGACTGTGCGGTACTAGACTGTGCGGTACTAGACTGTGCGGTACTAGACTGTGCGCTACTAGACTGTGCGCTACTAGACTGTGCGGTACTAGACTGTGCGGTACTAGACTGTGCGGTACTAGACTGTGCGGTACTAGACTGTGCGGTACTAGACTGTGCGGTACTAGGCTGTGCGGTACTAGACTGTGCGGTACTAGACTGTGCGGTACTAGACTGTGCGGTACTAGACTGTGCTAGTGCGGTACTAGACTGTGCGGTACTAGACTGTGCGGTACTAGACTGTGCGGTACTAGACTGTGCGGTACTAGACTGTGCGGTACTAGACTGTGCGGTACTAGACTGTGCGGTACTAGACTGTGCGGTGCTAGACTGTGCGCTACTAGACTGTGCGGTACTAGACTGTGCGGTACTAGACTGTGCGGTACTAGACTGTGCGGTACTAGACTGTGCGGTACTAGACTGTGCGGTACTGTGCGGTACTAGACTGTGCGGTACTAGGCTGTGCGGTACTAGACTGTGCGGTACTAGGCTGTGCGGTACTAGACTGTGCGGTACTAGACTGCGGTACTAGACTGTGCGGTACTAGACTGTGCGGTACTAGACTGTGCGGTACTAGACTGTGCGGTACTAGACTGTGCGCTACTAGACTGTGCGCTACTAGACTGTGCGCTACTAGACTGTGCGCTACTAGACTGTGCGCTACTAGACTGTGCGCTACTAGACTGTGCGCTACTAGACTGTGGTACTAGGCTGTGCGGTACTAGACTGTGCGGTACTAGACTGTGCGGTACTAGACTGTGCGGTACTAGACTGTGCGGTACTAGACTGTGCGGTACTAGACTGTGCGGTACTAGACTGTGCGGTACTAGACTGTGCGGTACTAGACTGTGGTACTAAATCAAAATCAAATCAAATCAAATTTTATTGGTCACATGCGCCGAATACAACAGGTGCAGACATTACAGTGAAATGCTTACTTACAGCCCTTAACCAACAGTGCATTTATTTTAAACAAAAAAAGTAAGAATAAAACAACAACAAAAAAGTGTTGAGAAAAAAGAGCAGAAGTAAAAAAAGTGACAGTAGGGAGGCTATATATACAATAGAATAAAGTGACAGTAGGGAGGCTATATATACAGGGGGGTACCGCGTTGCATAGTCAATGTGCGGGGCACCGGCTAGTTGAGGTAGTTGAGGTAATATGTACATGTGGGTAGAGTTAAAGTGACTATGCATAAATACTTAACAGAGTAGCAGCAGCGTAAAAAGTATGGGGTGGGGGGCAGTGCAAATAGTCCGGGTAGCCATGATTAGCTGTTCAGGAGTCTTATGGCTTGGGGGTAGAAGCTGTTGAGAAGTCTTTTGGACCTAGACTTGGCACTCCGGTACCGCTTGCCGTCGCGGTAGCAGAGAGAACAGTCTATGACTAGGGTGACTGGAGTCTTTGACAATTTTGAGGGCCTTCCTCTGACACCGCCTGGTATAGAGGTCCTGGATGGCAGGGAGCTTTGCCCCTGTGATGTACTGGGCCGTACGCACTACCCTCTGTAGTGCCTTGCGGTCAGAGGCCAAGCAGTTGCCATACCAGGCGGTGATGCAACCAGTCAGGATGCTCTCGATGGTGCAGCTGTAGAATTTTTTTGAGGATCTGAGGACCCATGCCAAATCTTTTTAGTCTCCTGAGGGGGAATAGGCTTTGTCGTGCCCTCTTCACGACTGTCTTGGTGTGTTTGGACCATGATAGTTCGTTGGTGATGTGGACACCAAGGAACTTGAAGCTCTCAACCTGTTCCACTACAGCCCCGTCGATGAGAATGGGGGCGTGCTCAGTCCTCTTTTTTTTCCTGTAGTCCACAATCATCTCCTTTGTCTTGGTCACGTTGAGGGAGAGGTTGTTGTCCTGGCACCACACGGCCAGATCTCTGACCTCCTCCCTACTAGACTGCGGTACTAGACTGTGCGGTACTAGACTGTGCGGTACTAGACTGTGCGGTACTAGACTGTGCGGTACTAGACTGTGCGGTACTAGGCTGTGCGGTACTAGGCTGTGCGGTACTAGGCTGTGCGGTACTAGACTGTGCGGTACTAGACTGTGCGGTACTAGACTGTGCGGTACTAGGCTGTGCGGTACTAGGCTGTGCGGTACTAGGCTGTGCGGTACTAGACTGTGCGGTACTAGACTGTGCGGTACTAGACTGTGCGGTACTAGACTGTGCGGTACTAGACTGTGCGGTACTAGACTGTGCGGTACTAGACTGTGCGGTACTAGACTGTGCGGTACTAGACTGTGCGGTACTAGACTGTGCGGTACTAGACTGTGCGGTACTAGACTGTGCGGTACTAGACTGTGCGGTACTAGACTGTGGTACTAGGCTGTGGTACTAGGCTGTGGTACTAGGCTGTGGTACTAGACTGTGGTACTAGGCTGTGGTACTAGACTGTGGTACTAGACTGTGGTACTAGACTGTGGTACTAGGCTGTGGTACTAGGCTGTGGTACTAGACTGTGGTACTAGACTGTGGTACTAGGCTGTGGTACTAGGCTGTGGTACTAGACTGTGCGGTACTAGACTGTGCGGTACTAGACTGCGGTACTAGACTGTGCGGTACTAGACTGTGCGGTACTAGACTGTGCGGTACTAGGCTGTGGTACTAGGCTGTGCGGTACTAGACTGTGCGGTACTAGACTGTGCGGTACTAGACTGTGCGGTACTAGACTGTGCGGTACTAGACTGTGCGGTACTAGACTGTGCGGTACTAGACTGTGGTACTAGACTGTGCGGTACTAGACTGTGGTACTAGACTGTGGTACTAGACTGTGGTACTAGACTGTGGTACTAGACTGTGTGGTACTAGACTGTGGTACTAGACTGTGCGGTACTAGACTGTGCGGTACTAGACTGTGGTACTAGGCTGTGGTACTAGACTGTGGTACTAGACTGTGCGCTACTGCACCTCCCTACTAATGCAGACTCCTGCTGCTGCAAAATACTGCAGAGAGAGACGGGAGGAGGAAGAGGAGGAGGAGGAAGAGAGAGAGTGGGAGGAGGAAGAGGAGGAGGAGGAGGAGAGCGAGTGGGAGGAGGAAGAGGAGGAGGAGGAGGAGAGAGAGTGGGAGAGAAAACCTGATTCGGCAACGTAAACATATGTTTCCCATGCCAATAAAGCCCTTCAATTGAAATTGAATTGAAAAGAGTGAGGAGGAGAGAACAGAGTGAGGAGGATGAGGAGGAGGAGGAGGAGAGAACAGAGTGAGGAGGAGGAGGAGAACAGTTTGAGGAGGAAGAGGAGGAGGAGGAGGAGAGAACAGAGTGAGGAGAGAGTGGGAGAGAAAAGGGATGAGTCTGTTTGCTTCAGTCAATAACCAGGCCTAGCAGTTGAATAGGATTCTGAGAAGGGGAGAGAATGGGCTGAGAAATGAGAGCAGCAAACAGATTACCAGGAGACAGGAGACAGAACACTGTTACGGAAGGTAAACACTTTCCTCTGTGAGTTGACATGAATTTGTTGTGGCAGACGTTGCGGTGAGTGAAGAGAGAGAAGCTGTTTTCTTTACTCCTACTCTCTTCCCTCTCTTGCTCTGCAGTGACAAGCGCCTGCCTAAACTCTGCAGTGAGCCGAGACATGACCTAAATAAACCAGTCTGGAGTTGGTGAGAGAGGGAGAGAGAGAGAGAGAGAGAGAGAGAGAGAAGGGGAGAGAGAGAGAGAGAGGGTTAGAGAAAGAGGAGAGAGAGAGAGGAGAGAAGGGAGAGAGAGAGAGAGAGGGAGAGAGGGAGAGAAAGAGGGAGAGAGAGAAAGAGGGAGAAAGAGGGAGAGAGAGAAAGAGAGAGAGAGAGAGAGAGAGATTGATCACACCAATTTATAAAAATGGAGACAAATCTGACCCAAATAATTACAGAGGAATTTGCGTTAACAGCAACTTGGGGAAAATTCTCTGCAGTATCATAAACAGCAGACTACATAAATTCCTTGATGAACACAACGTCCTAAGCAGAAGCCAGATTGGATTTGTAAAAAATTATCGTACAACAGACCACATTTACACCCTCCAGACTCTAATTGACAAACAAGTAAATCAAAACAAAGGCAAAATCTGTGGTCCTCTGTAGCTCGGCTGGTAGAGCACGGCACTTGTAACGCCAGGGTAGTGGGTTTGATCCCCGGGACCACCCATACACAAAAAAAATTATGTATGTATGCACGCATGACTGTAAGTCGCTTTGGATAAAAGCGTCTGGTAAATGGCATATTATCATATTATTATTATTATTATTCTGTAGACTTCAAGAAAGCATTTGATTCAATTTGGCACGAAGGACTTTTTTACAAACTAATAGAAAGTGGTATTGGAGGGAAAACATATGTTATTAAATCAATGTACACTAAAAACAAATGTGCGATTAAAATCGGCAACAAGCAAACAGACTTCTTCTCTCAGGGACGTGGAGTGAAACAGGGCTGCCCAATAAGTCCAACACTATTTAACATCTACATTAACGAATTGGCAAAAACATTAGAAGAATCGGCAGCACCTGGTCTCACCCTACACAACACTGAAATCAAGTGTCTGCTGTACGCAGATGACCTGGTGCTACTGTCTCCCACTAAGGAGGGGTTACAGCAGCATCTAGATCATCTGCACAGATTCTGTCAGACCTGGGCCCTGACCGTTAATCTAAAAAAAACGAATATAATGATATTCCAAAAAAGGTCCGGAAATCAGGATGACAAATGTACATTCTATTTGGACACAGTTCTATTAGAACACACCAAAAATTACACGTATCTAGGACTAAATATCAGCAACACAGGTAGTTTTCACATGGCTGTGAACGAGCTGAGAGACAAAGCCAGAAGAGCATTCTATGCCATTAAAAGGAATATTAAAATCGAAATTCCAATTAGAATCTGGCTCAAAATGTTCCAATCAGTTATAGAACCAATTGCTCTATATGGCAGCGAAGTATGGGGTCCGCTCTCTAATACTGAATTTACCAAATGGGACAAACATCCAATCGAAATACTGCATGCAGAGTTTTGCAAGACTGTATTGCAAGTGCAAAGAAAAACTCCAAATAACGCATGTAGAGCAGAATTGGGCCAATACCCCTCCTTATTCGAATAGAAAAAAGAGCCATCAAATTTTACAACCATCTAAAAACAAGTGACCCCAAAACATTCCATCACACAGCTCTACTATGTCAAGAGATGAAACAAGAGAAGAGTCCCCTCAGCCAGCTGGTTCTGAGGCTCAGTTCTCTAACCAAAACCAACCTCATAGAGCCTCAGGACAGCACTCAGAAAATCTGGGCCCAACCAAATCATCACAAAGCAAAAAGAAAAATATATCACCTATTGGAAAGACACCACAAAAAATCAAAGTAAACTTCAATGCTATTTGGCTCTAAACAGACAGTACATGGTGGCAGACTATCTGACCACTGTGACTGATAGAAAACTGAGAAAAACACTGACTAGGTACAGACTCAGTGAGCACAGTCTGGCCATAGAGACCGGTCGTCACAGGCAAACCTGGCTGCCCAGAGAGGACAGGCTGTGCTCACTCTGCCCCCGGGGAGAGGTAGAGACAGAGCTGCATTTCCTATTACACTGTGACAAATACTCAGACCTAAGAGAATCTTTCTTTCTCAAAATTATCATTCAGTACAAAGAATTTGAAACTATAAAAGAGGAAGAAAAAATCAAATATTTATTGGGTGAAAAGCCAAAATGTGCAATTTTGGC
>NC_059216.1:19933709-20016209 GCF_020615455.1 Coregonus clupeaformis | reverse complement strand
AAAGGCATTTCCATGTTGTCGTGCCTCTGCTGCTGGCTAACATAAAGGCATTTCCATGTTGTCGTGCCTCTGCTGCTGGCTAACATAAAGGCATTTCCATGTTGTCGTGCCTCTGCTGCTGGCTAACATAAAGGCATTTCCATGTTGTCGTGCCTCTGCTGCTGGCTAACATAAAGGCATTTCCATGCAAAAGGATCCATGAGCACAAACGTGAAGTTCTTAGGAGCATATCAAATTGGGTGTCAAATGAATGCTAAGTTGATATTTTTGGGACATTAAGGCCTAGATACATTTTTCAAATTTTCCATCTAAAAAAAGAGCCGTAAGTACAGGCTTTGATTTCTGGATAAACAGATGAAAAGGGGTTCTTAGAAAACATCTACCAGAAAAGGTATCAGAAATACTGTACATCAAAACACAATAATGACGCCGTAAAGACCCCTGCCAACTAAGAAACATTGTCTTGTTCCGTGTAATTCTGTTGCCAAAAACCCCACATACTGCATCTTGAAGATACACTACACAGTGCAGTCGGAAAGTATTCAGACCCCTTGACTTTTTCCACATTTTGTTACGTTACAGCCTTATTCTAAAATGGATTAAATGGGTTTTTTTCCCCATCAATCTACACACAAACACCCCATAATGACAAAGCAAAAACTGGTTTTTAGAAATGTTTGCAAATTGGACCGGGACCGCCGAGTGATGAAGCGTGTAGAATCATCTGTCCTCGGTTGCAACACCCACTACCGAGTTCCAAACTGCCTCTGGAAGCAACGTCAGCACAATAACTGTTCATTGGGAGTTTAATGAAATGGGTTTCCATGGCTAAGATCACCATGCGCAATGCCAAGCGTCGGCTGGAGTTGTGTTAAGCTCGCCGCCATTGGACTCTGGCGCAGTGGAAACGCGTCCTCTGGAGTGATGAATCACGCTTCACCATCTGGCAGTCCTACGGACGAATAAGGGTTTGGCGGATGCCAGGAAAATGCTACCTGCCCCAATGCATAGTGCCAACATTTGCAATGTTCCAACATCTAGTGGAAAGCCTTCCCAGAAGAGTGGAGGCTGTTATAGCAGCAAAGGGGGGAACCAACTCCATATTAATGCCCATGGTTTTGGAATGAGGTGTTGGACCAGCAGGTGTCCACATACTTTTGGTCATGTAGTGTACGTTCTAATTCCTCTCCCTCATGAGGAGGGAGGATAATGAGAGTTCACACAAGTAACAAGTAAAGGTAGACCTACTAATTAGTCAGTGATTTTACTGACCTCAATTCTGTTTGAATGACTAAGTGATTAAAACTCGTAATTCTGTTACCAAATTGGTAATGGAATACCCAAAACATCAGTAATTACGTTTGTGTGTCACCGGAGGATTTGAGCTCTACTGATAAATTACTAGATTGTTTCAGTTGCGACCCGTCATTCAGGGCAGGTAAGGCAGAGAACCTGTTTAGCTAAAAAAAAATGGTCTCTTTTCTTGAGTAAGGCAGCTCCAAAATGCAGGTGTTTCAGCCTAGCTCAGTGCTTTCTGTGGTGGTGGGGCAGCCCGCGGAAAATACAGAGCTTAGGGGTTGGTAATGTTCTCTAGTTGTGCTGTGATTGGCTCAGTGTTCTGTCACTCATGGGGACACTGTCACTGCAAAATCTATGGGGAGAGTTCAAAAATTCAATCCCCTTGGGGAGAGAAATTATAGCTAAAACGTATCGGTGATCATCGGCCATTGGACATAAACATTACACAACAAGTTGGAAATCGCAAATTCAACAATGAGTGGTTTGGAAGGAATCAGTGGCTCTGTCGTAGCCGGCCGCGACCGGGAGTCCCATGGGGCTGCGCACAATTGGTCCAGCGTCGTCCAGGGTAGGGGAGGGAATGGCCGGCAGGGATGTAGCTCAGTTGGTAGAGCATGGCGTTTGCAACGCCAGGGTTATGGGTTCGATTCCCACGGGGGGGGGCCAGTATAAAAAAAAAAAAAAATGTAAGTCGCTCTGGATAAGAGCGTCTGCTAAATGACTAAACATGTAAATGTAAAAAAATTTAACTGCAAGCGTTGCAAAGCAATCACTAGCCTGCTATTCAGTGGAGAGGATGTGTGGTCCAAGTCTGGGTTTAAGAGTCTCTCTTCCAAGCTTAAAAGGATAAACATTCAACACCAGAAATGACTTCTGCCAGGTTCAAAACAACTGGAAACTCTGAACTAGGAAATCTCAGACTTCAGTGAGTTCAAGACAACTGGGAACTCGGGGGTGGAGGGGTGTGGGACGGGGGGAATGAGCTTCTACTGGGAAAATACGTTTTGAACGGTCATCCAACTCAAAATTCCAAGTCGGGAACTCGGGCCTCTTTTTAGAGCTCCGACCTGAAGATCACAGACGTAATGATTCAACCTTTTTTTCCAGAGTTCCCAGTTGTCTTGAAAGCACCATAAATCCAGAGAATGCCAGACTTTGATGACCAAGTTTGATGACAATATTTGCCCACAAGAAGGACCGCCGCGCCACCTTCCTGTTTAAGTGAGCACAGCACAACAAGGTGAGTCCAAAAATGTCTTGTATGCTGCTGCATAAATGATGTAATATGCCAGGGAGATATGTATACTGTAGCTAAGAAAGTAATATTAAGTGTATGCTGTGTAGTAAGCTGTTAGTAGCCCATGTGCCTCACCCTAATAACTTGGTCCATTTTCCCCTCATAACTTGGCCTACTGTTCTGACTTGGTGTTCAGGGAGAACACTGTAAGAACGGCCCATGTTCTGAATTCTGTCGCTGTACATTTCAAAAGTGCTGAACAAATAGTTATATTGACTACGTCCGTCCCGGCTCACTCATTAATGTCTTAATCTAAATTACGGATTGCCTCTTATCCGCTTGGCGTCCCCTTATGCCGTAGTTTGTACATCTCAATTGTCAGTAGAAACCACATTTGTTTAAGCAAGTCAGCCATATCAGCTATGTTTTTTTTTTTAAAGGCAGTAAATTAGGCTGAATGAACTGTTGCGCTGCCAGACAAGGCTCCGCTGATAGCCAGGTGTAGCAGTGGTAAGGATTCACTCCATGGTGCTGAAAATAAAACTCTGCTGTTGGGACGGCTTTATGGAGGCCCTAACAGTTTGTGGGCACCGTTTGGCACCGTTATAGTGCAATTAATGTATTATTTAGTGTTGTGTTGTGGCTTTGCTGGCATGCATCAGTCTTTGCCCCACCAAGATTGACATGCTAAAATCGCCACTGATTGTATTAGTGATTTAAATATGGTCACAACTTCCTCCAGCTAAATCAAGACAAGGCTGAGGTACTTATTGTTGGAGCCAAAGCACAGAGAGAGAATCTGGCCGCACATTATAATTCACAGGCAATAAAGATAAAACACCAGCTAAAAAACCCAGCTGTTAATTTAGATTCGGAACTCAATTTCCAATCAAACATCAGGAATGTGACCAAAACAGCTTTTTACCACCTGAGGAACATTGCCAAGGTGCAGCCGTTTCTCTCTCAGGCTGATACAGAAAGACTCATCCATGCTTTTATTACAAGCAGGCTTGACTACTGTAATGCTCTCCTGTCTGGTCTACCCAAGAAAGCCATTGGTCAACTGCAAAACATACAGAATGCTGCAGCACGGGTACTGACCGAGACCAGACGGAGAGCACACATTACACCGGTTTCAAGGTCTCTGCACTGGCTGCCTGTGAGTTTTAGAATACATTTTAAGATTATTCTATTGGTTTTTAAATCAATCCACGATTCTGCACCACAATACATGTCAGACATGCTTTTAAGTTATGTACCCAGTAGGTCCCTCAGGTCCTCTGGCACTGGCCTTTTAACTACCCCAAAGCCCATGACCAAGAGGCATGGAGAGGCAGCCTTTAGTTACTATGCCCCCAGCCTCTGGAATAGCCTGCCAGAGAACCTGAGGGGGGCTGAAACTGTGGACATATGTGACTAGTTCCAGGAAACTCAAGCGTATGTTGCGAGTCACTACTTCACAGGAGAGGCATTTGAACGTAAACTTTTAGATTGTAAGTAAACATCAGAGCCAGTGTTTATCTACAGCAGCGCCGTCTACTATTATTACATTACATGTCTATTGTGGAAGTATACACTCACCGGCCAGTTTATTAGGTACACCACCCCGTTCACAAAAATGGATCGCTCCTACAAACAGTGAGCCGCGTGGACGTGGCTTGCTAAATAAAGCAGGCAGACAGGCATCGAGGCATTCAGTTACTGTTCAATTGAACGTTTGAATGGGCAAAACCCAAAACTAGTGACCTAAGAGGCTTTGAGCGTCGTATGATCGTCGTTGCCAGGCGCACCGGATCCAGTATCTCAGAAATTGCTTGGGCCTTTCACGCATTCTTTCCCCCCAAAAATTTGGACATACAAAAAACACTGTCAGTCATCCAGGTGAAAACAGCTCGTTGATGAGCGGTCGAAGGAGAATGGCAAGAATCATGCAAACAAACAGGCGGGCCAAAAACAGACAAATAACAGCGCAGTACAACAGTGGTGTGCAGAACAGCATCTCAGAACGCACAACTCGTCGGTCCTCGTCACGGACCATCACCATCACCAACACTGGACCATTATGGAGTGGCAAAGACATTGCCTGGCCCGACGAATCCCGGTTCCTGTTGCGTCATGCTGATGGCAGAGTCAGGACTTGGCGTGAGCAGCATGTGTCCATGGACCCATCCTGCCTGGTGTCCACGGTACCGGCTGGTGGCGGTGGTGTAATGTGTCCAATCTGCAGCAAAATGCGTGACGCGCCATCACGGACCAACATGCCTGTGGAACGTTTTCTGCTTTGTAGAATCCAGAAGAAGTCAGGCTGTTCTGAAGGCATACACAGACACCAATAGTGACCAGAGAGATGAACGAGACAGCAACAGAGGATATGACTCAGGGCAGAGCATGATGTTAGAACAGAGTAGAACAGGAAGTTCCTACTGGGACAGCAGGCATGCTAAAGCCTCCAGCCTGCCCCTGTGACCTGGCAAACACACACACATCTAGAGAGAGAGAGACACACACACACACACACACACACTCACACACACACTACAGACACACACACTAGAGACTAGAATGTTTATTTTGATACCGAGAGCAGGTTTAGTATCACAGTGAACAAATAGACCGCCATCGCCCTCAATCAGGCCTTAATGGTAGAACCTTCCAGAAGGACAACCATCTCTGCAGCACTCCACCAATCAGGCCTTAATGGTAGAGTGGCCAGACGGATGCCACTCCTCAGTAAAAGGCACATGACTGCCCGCTTGGAGTTTGCCAAAAGGCACCTAAAGGACTCTCGGACTATGAGAAACAAGATTATCTGGTCTGATGAAACCAAGATTGAACTCTTTGGCTTGAATGCCAAGCGTCACGTCTGGAGGAAACCTGGCACCATCCCTACGGTGAAGCACGGTGGTGGCAGCATCGTTCTGTGGGGATGGTTTTCAGCGGCAGAGACTGGGAGACTAGTCAGGATCGAGGCAAAAATGAACAGAGTAAAGTACAGAGAGATCCTTGATGAAAACCTGCTCTGGAGCGCACAGGATCTCAGACTGGGGCGAAGGTTCACCTTCCAACAGGACAACATCCCTAAGCACACAGCCAAGACAACGCAGGAGTAGCTTCGGGACAAGTGTCTGAATGTCCTTGAGTGGCCCAGCCAGAGCCCGGACTTGAACCCGATCGAACATCTCTGGAGAGACCTGAAAATAGCTGTGCAACGACGCTCCCCATCCAACCTGACAGAGCTTGAGAGGATCTGCAGAGATGAATGGGAGAAACTCCCCAAATACAGGTGTGCCAAGCTTGTAGCGTCATACCAAAGAAGACTCTGTAATCGCTGCCAAAGGTGCTTCAACAAAGTACTGAGTAAAGGGTTTGAATACTTATGTAAATGTGATATCAGTTTTTAAATTTGCAAAAATGTATAAAAACGTATTTTTGCTTTGTCGTTATGGAGTATTGTGTGTAGCTTGATAAGAAAAAAACAATGTAATCAATTTCAGAACAAGGCTGTAACTTAACAAAATGTGGAAAAAGTAAAAGGGGTCTGAATACTTTCCGAATGCACTGTATACACAATTCCTGGAAGCTGAAAATGTCCTAGTTCTTCCACGGCCTGCATACTCACTCCAGACATGTCACCCATTGAGCAGGTTTGGAATGCTCTTGATCGATGTGTACGATAACGTGTTCCAGTTCCCGCCAATATCCAGCAACTTCGCACAGCCATTGAAGAGGAGTGGGACAACATTCCACAAGCCACAATCAACAGCCTGATCAACTCTATGCGAAGGAGATGTGTCGCACTGCATGAGGCAAATGGTGGTCACACCAGATTCAGGTTTTCTGATCCACTCCCCTACCTTTTTCTTAAGGTATCTGTGACCAACAGATGCATATCTATATTCACAGTCATGTGAAATCCATAGATTAGGGCCTAGTTAATTCATTTCAACTGACTTATTTCCTTATATGAACTGTGTAACTCAGTAAAAATTGTTGCATGTTGCGTTTATATTTTTTGTTCAGTGTATTATTTCAGTTTGTGAGTGTGTGATATGGGGGTTAGATGTTTATTTCGACATTATAAAGATGTTATAAACAATAGCAACACTGCAATGTTGATCTGAGCCTTGCTTTTGGAAAAACACATTAGCGTCGGACTTTGGGCTATCGCAGATGCATTTTACATTTTAGTCATTTAGCAGACGCTCTTATCGAGAGCGACTTACAGGAGCAATTAGGGTTAAGTGCCTTGCTCAAGGGCACATCGACAGATTTTTCACCTAGTCGGCTCTGAGATTAGAACCAGCGACCTTTCGGTTACTGGCAAAACGCTCTTAACCACTAAGCCATCTGAGATGCACCTCACCCAACGTCACTCCTCCACTTTTGGTCACACCCACACAATGGAGATGCACACGCACGACTAACACAGCTCATACTTGGCCTGCCTGTTAGGGTGCTGGGCCAGAGAGAGAAACTCCTAAATCAGATTTTCTAAAATCATGCGGACCCCAGTATTCCTCTCTCCTCAACACCTCTTTAAAAACTAGCGGATAAAAGGTAAGTCACTGCACATAGAGAGCCACTGCGACAGAATCAGCTGTTCTCCTATTTTAACAACATAAATCAAAGTTATGTCCCACCAAGCCCCAGGCCATGGGTGAAGAGGAGTGTGTCAGGAAAATAGAACTACGTCAAGCTTAAATAAACCTGTGTGTACCACTGGTGTGAGCTCCTGGTCTGTGTGTCCCACTGGTGTGAGCTCCTGGTCTGTGTGTCCCACTGGTGTGAGCTCCTGGTCTGTGTGTCCCACTGGTGTGAGCTCCTGGTCTGTGTGTCCCACTGGTGTGAGCTCCTGGTCTGTGTGTCCCACTGGTGTGAGCTCCTGGTCTGTGTGCACCACTGGTGTGAGCTCCTGGTCTGTGTGCACCACTGGTGTGAGCTCCTGGTCTGTGTGCACCACTGGTGTGAGCTCCTGGTCTGTGTGCACCACTGGTGTGAGCTCCTGGTCTGTGTGCACCACTGGTGTGAGCTCCTGGTCTGTGTGCACCACTGGTGTGAGCTCCTGGTCTGTGTGCACCACTGGTGTGAGCTCCTGGTCTGTGTGCACCACTGGTGTGAGCTCCTGGTCTGTGTGTGTTATTTGGGTCTGTGGCGTGATGGAGAGGAGAGGAGAGGAGAGGAGAGGAGAGGAGAGGAGAGGAGAGGAGAGGAGAGGAGAGGAGAGGAGAGGAGAGGAGAGGAGAGGAGAGGAGAGGAGAGGAGAGGAGAGGAGAGGAGAGGAGAGGAGAGGAGAGGAGAGGAGAGGAGAGAGGCCAAATTGGCACTGAGACTCTGGTGGAAGCTCTAGTCATCATTTATTCATGTTGGACCCGACCACTCTCCCTCTCTGACACTGACTCACAAACCGACTACTGCTGACTCAGGGAGTGGAGAGAGTAGCTGGACACTGACTCACAAACCGACTACTGCTGACTCAGGGACTGGAGAGAGTAGCTGGACACTGACTCACAAACCGACTACTGCTGACTCAGGGACTGGAGAGAGTAGCTGGACACTGACTCACAAACCGACTACTGCTGACTCAGGGACTGGAGAGAGTAGCTGGACACTGACTCACAAACCGACTACTGCTGACTCAGGGAGTGGAGAGAGTAGCTGGACACTGACTCACAAACCGACTACTGCTGACTCAGGGAGTGGAGAGAGTAGCTGGACACTGACTCACAAACCGACTACTGCTGACTCAGGGAGTGGAGAGAGTAGCAGGACACTGACTCACAAACCGACTACTGCTGACTCAGGGAGTGGAGAGAGTAGCTGGACACTGACTCACAAACCGACTACTGCTGACTCAGGGAGTGGAGAGAGTAGCAGGACACTGACTCAGGGAGTGGAGAGAGTAGCAGGACACTGACTCACAAACCGACTACTGCTGACTCAGGGAGTGGAGAGAGTAGCTGGACACTGACTCACAAACCGACTACTGCTGACTCAGGGAGTGGAGAGAGTAGCAGGACACTGACTCAGGGAGTGGAGAGAGTAGCAGGACACTGACTCACAAACCGACTACTGCTGACTCAGGGAGTGAGAGAGAGTAGCTGGACACTGACTCACAAACCGACTACTGCTGACTCAGGGAGTGGAGAGAGTAGCAGGACACTGACTCAGGGAGTGGAGAGAGTAGCAGGACACTGACTCACAAACCGACTACTGCTGACTCAGGGAGTGGAGAGAGTAGCAGCAGTACTAAGTACATAATGATGACCAGTCCACTGGGCCAATCCAACTCAAGAGCAGACCAACCTATCACTTCTTCCACTGGTCCCATTACTTCCAAATAACTGTGAGTCTGACTAATGGTGCTATGATCTGATATGCAGGGAGTGACCTACCTAGATGATTAACGTTAAAAAAGACACTCTTGAAAAACCTCAGATAGAAGGCTGAAACGGTTTCAGCTGGGTCATTGGACTGGTAAATCCAGGGGTATTTCAGATTCCTGACAGCCTGCCTGACAGCCTGCCTGACAGCCTTCCTGACAGCCTTCCTGACAGCCTTCCTGACAGCCTTCCTGACAGCCTTCCTGACAGCCTTCCTGACAGCCTCCCTGACAGCCTCCCTGACAGCCTCCCTGACAGCCTTCCTGACAGCCTCCCTGACAGCCTTCCTGACAGCCACCCTGACAGCCTTCCTGACAGCCTTCCTGACAGCCTTCCTGACAGCCTTCCTGACAGCCTTCCTGACAGCCTTCCTGACAGCCTGCCTGACAGCCTTCCTGACAGCCTTCCTGACAGCCTTCCTGACAGCCTTCCTGACAGCCTTCCTGACAGCCTGCCTGACAGCCTGCCTGACAGCCTGCCTGACAGCCTTCCTGACAGCCTTCCTGACAGCCTCCCTGACAGCCTCCCTGACAGCCTTCCTGACAGCCTCCCTGACAGCCTTCCTGACAGCCACCCTGACAGCCTTCCTGACAGCCTTCCTGACAGCCTTCCTGACAGCCTTCCTGACAGCCTTCCTGACAGCCTTCCTGACAGCCTGCCTGACAGCCTTCCTGACAGCCTTCCTGACAGCCTGCCTGACAGCCTGCCTGACAGCCTTCCTGACACCCTCCCTGACAGCCTTCCTGACGTCACAGCTGAGGGCTGAGGCAACACAACACAGGCACAAAGCCCTGAGCCAAGGCAACCCAACCAGTCTGGCCAGCCACTAGGTCTACGTGTAACAACGGGCTGCAGTATTCAGCAACACACCTGTTGAGAAACACAGTCACCTGACGAATCCTTTTATAACCGCCTAGACCTTATCTTCCTCTTACGACCCACTAGACCTTATCTTCCTCTTACGACCCACTAGACCTTATCTTCCTCTTACGACCCACTAGACCTTATCTTCCTCTTACGACCCACTAGACCTTATCTTCCTCTTACGACCCACTAGACCTATCCTCTTACGCCACCCACAGACCTATTTCTCTAGACCCACTAGACCTTATCTTCTCTCACGACCCACTAGACCTTATCTTCCTCTTACGACCCACTAGACCTTATCTTCCTCTTACGACCCACTAGACCTTATCTTCCTCTTACGACCCACTAGACCTTATCTTCCTCTTACGACCCACTAGACCTTATCTTCCTCTTACGACCCACTAGACCTTATCTTCCTCTTACGACCCACTAGACCTTATCTTCCTCTTACGACCCACTAGACCTTATCTTCCTCTTACGACCCACTAGACCTTATCTTCCTCTTACGACCCACTAGACCTTATCTTCCCTCTACGACCCACTAGACCTTATCTTCCTCTTACGACCCACTAGACCTTATCTTCCTCTTACGACCCACTAGACCTTATCTTCCTCTTACGACCCACTAGACCTTATCTTCCTCTTACGACCCACTAGACCTTATCTTCCTCTACGACCCACTAGACCTTATCTTCCTCTTACGACCCACTAGACCTTATCTTCCTCTTACGACCCACTAGACCTTATCTTCCTCTTACGACCCACTAGACCTTATCTTCCTCTTACGACCCACTAGACCTTATCTTCCTCTTACGACCCACTAGACCTTATCTTCCTCTTACGACCCACTAGACCTTATCTTCCTCTTACGACCCACTAGACCTTATCTTCCTCTTACGACCCACTAGACCTTATCTTCCTCTTACCCGACCCACTAGACCTTATCTTCCTGTTACGACCCACTAGACCTTATCTTCCTGTTACGACCCACTAGACCTTATCTTCCTCTCTACGACCCACTAGACCTTATCTTCCTCTTACGACCCACTAGACCTTATCTTCCTCTTACGACCCACTAGACCTTATCTTCCTCTTACGACCCACTAGACCTTATCTTCCTCTTACGACCCACTAGACCTTATCTTCCTCTTCCGACCCACTGGTTAAACGTTGAGGAAAGACTGGGCTGAACAGGGTCAACAGCTGTAAAATATTTCAACAGATATTGACATAGGAGCTAGAATTATGACGGTCAGGTGGAGTAGAGGTAATATTTCATGGAAGGCACCTATAGAGGTGTGTTGCTGCATGACGTCACTACATAAACAACGCGAGCCTGATGTCCTCCTCACATGGTCTAGCCTGGGGAATAGGGGAGGTTCACATGGTCTAGCCTGGGGAATAGGGGAGGTTCACCTGGTCTAGCCTGGGGAATAGGGGAGGTTCACATGGTCTAGCCTGGGGAATAGGGGAGGTTCACATGGTCTAGCCTGGGGAATAGGGGAGGTTCACCTGGTCTAGCCTGGGGAATAGGGGAGGTTCACATGGTCTAGCCTGGGGAATAGAGGAGGTTCACCTGGTCTAGCCTGGGGAATAGGGGAGGTTCACATGGTCTAGCCTGGGGAATAGGGGAGGTTCACATGGTCTAGCCTGGGGAATAGAGGAGGTTCACCTGGTCTAGCCTGGGGAATAGGGGAGGTTCACATGGTCTAGCCTGGGGAATAGGGGAGGTTCACATGGTCTAGCCTGGGGAATAGGGGAGGTTCACATGGTCTAGCCTGGGGAATAGAGGAGGTTCACATGGTCTAGCCTGGGGAATAGGGGAGGTTCATACATTGTCAGTGTAACTACAGTATGTACAGTGAGGGAAAAAAGTATTTGATCCCCTGCTGATTTTGTACGTTTGCCCACTGACAAAGAAATGATCAGTCTATAATTTTAATGGTAGGTTTATTTGAACATTGAGAGACAGAATAACAACAAAATAATCCAGAAAAACGCATGTCAAAAATGTTATAAATTGATTTGCATTTTAATGAGGGAAATAACTATTTGACCCCCTCTCAATCAGAAAGATTTCTGGCTCCCAGCTGTCTTTTATAAAGGTAACGAGCTGAGATTAGGAGCACACTTAAAGGGAGTGCTCCTAATCTCAGCTTGTTACCTGTATAAAAGACACCTGTCCACAGAAGCAATCAATCAATCATATTCCAAACTCTCCACCATGGCCAAGACCAAAGAGCTCTCCAAGGATGTCAGGGACAAGATTGTAGACCTACACAAGGCTGGAATGGGCTACAAGACCATCGCCAAGCAGCTTGGTGAGAAGGTGACAACAGTTGGTGCGATTATTCGCAAATGGAAGAAACACAAAATCACTGTCAATCTCCCTCAGCCTGGGGCTCCATGCAAGATCTCAACTCATGGAGTTGCAATGATCATGAGAACGGTGAGGAATTAGCCCAGAACTACACGGGAGGATCTTGTCAATGATCTCAAGGCAGCTGGGACCATAGTCACCAAGAAAACAATTGGTAACACACTACGCCGTGAAGGACTGAAATCCTGCAGCGCCCGCAAGGTCCCCCTGCTCAAGAAAGCACATATACAGGGCCATCTGAAGTTTGCCAATGAACATCTGAATGATTCAGAGGAGAACTGTGTGAAAGTGTTGTGGTCAGATGAGACCAAATCGAGCTCTTTGGCATCAACTCAACTCGCCGTGTTTGGAGGAGGAGGAATGCTGCCTATGACCCCAAGAACACCATCCCCACCGTCAAACATGGGAGGTGGAAACATTATGCTTTGGGGGTGTTTTTCTGCTAAGGGGACAGGACAACTTCACCGCATCAAAGGGACGATGGATGGGGACATGTACCGTCAAATATTGGGTGAGAACCTCCTTCCCTCAGCCAGGGCATTGAAAATGGGTATTCCAGCATGACAATGACCCAAAACACATGGCCAAGGCAACAAAGGAGTGGCTCAAGAAGAAGCACATTAAGGTCCTGGAGTGGCCTAGCCAGTCTCCAGACCTTAATCCCATAGAAAATCTGTGGAGGGAGCTGAAGGTTCGAGTTGCCAAACGTCAGCCTCAAAACCTTAATGACTTGGAGAACATCTGCAAAGAGGAGTGGAACAAAATCCCTCCTGAGATGTGTACAAACCTGGTGGCCAACTACAAGAAACGTTTGACCTCTGTGATTGCCAACAAGGGTTTTGCCACCAAGTACTAAGTCATGTTTTGCAGAGGGGTCAAATACTTATTTCCCTCATTAAAATGCAAATCATTTTATAACATTTCTGACATGCGTTTTTCTGGATTTTTTTGTTGTTATTCTCTCTCACTGTTCAAATAAACCTACCATTAAAATGATAGACTGATCATTTCTTTGTCAGTGGGCAAACGTACAAAATCAGCAGGGGATCAAATACTTTTCCCCCTCACTGTATGAGGACTAGATCTGTAAAAGTATGAGTGAGGTCATTATTAGGGAAAGACCGATAATCAGCAGAGACGACGTATCGGGCCGGTATCTGCCTCTTCTAGTCTGTCGGCCCTTCTCTATTAGCTTAGCTGATAGTCCCTCTACATAGCAAGTTTGCTGCTATGCCAGCCACCACTCGCCACCCAGCAGCAAGCTAGCTCCTTCTCCAACAGAAAAGGTGCAGTACTGAGAAACGGATGAATTGACACAGTGACCAAAATCTAACTCCTGTTGCAAATATTAGTTTACTTATTTCACTAATAATGAGGCTCGTATAACTGGCATATACATTCCTCTTACTGAATTTCCACGTGGGTGAGGATATTGGAAATTTAATAAAAGCCTATTGGATGATAACTTGTTTTTAACTAGGACAGAGGAATTTATAACTGATTTTTTTCCCGACATAACATAGGTACAGCAAATCCCCTTTTTATATGGGACACTTTTAAAATGTGCCTTTAGAGGCCATGCAATTCAGTACGCATCTCGAAAACAAAAGCAATTTAGGTGAAAAGAGTCCACACTAACAAAGGAAATAAAAGGTCTAACAGAACAGATAGATGGCAATAAAAACTGTACCATAGAGGCTCAGAATAAATTAGAGGAAAAACTAAAAGAAATGGAGAAACTTATTCAAGAAAGATCAAGTGTAATATATTATAAAAATAAATAGAAATGCTACCAAAAAGAATTTACTGAAACTGGTTACAAATGATGCAGTCACCCATGATTCACCAAATGATATTTTGAAGGAGGAAACAAAGTAGTTTAAGCATATGTTTTAGTTTCAGTCGCCTCCATCTCCTCTAACTGAAGCAAATTGTAGAGATTTTTTTTCTATTGATAATGTCAAATTAACAGCCATACAGAAAGACTCATGTGAAGGTGAAATTACAGAGGAGGAACTTCTGGATGCAATTAAAGACTTTAAGTCCGGGAAAACTCCAGGGTTGGATGGCATACCAGTCGAGGTATACCAAACCTTTTTTGATGTACTCAGAGGACCGTTAATAGCATGTTTTAACCACTCCTATGTAAATGTTAGATTATCAGACACTCAAGAAGAAGGTCTGATTTCATTATTACTGAAACAGGATACAAGTGGAAAATATAAAGATCCAGTCCAATAAAAAATATACATATATTTATATTTTTAGGGGGTAGATCAGCTTTAATATTGCAGATAGATTGTAACTTCCATCAATGTAATTGTCTGCATCACTTCCAAACCCCCATGTTTTTTTTATCTCGCAAATATATACACACATACATATATACATACATACACGGGCGGTGTGTTTGGGATCATTGTCATGCTGAAAGACCCAGTCGCGTTTCATCTTCAATGCCCTTGCTGATGGAAGGAGGTTTTCACTCAAAATCTCACGATACATGGCCCCATTCATTCTTTCCTTTACACGGATCAGTCGTCCTGGTCCCTTTGCAGAGAAACAGCCCCAAAGCATGATGTTTCCACCCCCATGCTTCACAGTAGGTATGGTGTTCTTTGGATGCAACTCAGCATTCTTTGTCCTCCAAACACGACGAGTTGAGTTTTTACCAAAAAAGTTCTATTTTGGTTTCATCTGACCATATGACATTCTCCCAATCCTCTTCTGGATCATCCAAATGCACTCTAGCAAACTTCAGACGGGCCTGGACATGTACTGGCTTAAGCAGGGGGACACGTCTTGCACTGCAGGATTTGAGTCCCTGGCGGCGTAGTGTGTTACTGATGGTAGGCTTTGTTACTTTGGTCCCAGCTCTCTGCAGGTCATTCACTAGGTCCCCCGTGTGGTTCTGGGATTTTTGCTCACCGTTCTTGTGATCATTTTGACCCCACGGGGTGAGATCTTGCGTGGAGCCCCAGATCGAGGGAGATTATCAGTGGTCTTGTATGTCTTCCATTTCCTAATAATTGCTCCCACAGTTGATTTCTTCAAACCAAGCTGCTTACCTATTGCAGATTCAGTCTTCCCAGCCTGGTGCAGGTCTACAATTTTGTTGCTGGTGTCCTTTGACAGCTCTTTGGTCTTGGCCATAGTGGAGTTTGGAGTGTGACTGTTTGAGGTTGTGGACAGGTGTCTTTTATACTGATAACAAGTTCAAACAGGTGCCATTAATAAAGGTAACGAGTGGAGGACAGAGGAGCCTCTTAAAGAAGAAATTATAGGTATGTGAGAGCCAGAAATCTTGCTTGTTTGTAGGTGACCAAATACTTATTTTCCACCATAATTTGCAAATAAATTCATAAAAATCCTACAATGTGATTTTCTGGATTTTTTTCTTCTCAATTTGTCTGTCATAGTTGACGTGTACCTATGATGAAAATTACAGGCCTCTCTCATCTTTTTAAGTGGGAGAACTTGCACAATTGGTGGCTGACTAAATACTTTTTTCCCCACTGTATGTGTGTGTATATATATATATATATATATATATATATATATATATATATATATACACACACATATATATATATATACACATATACACACACACACACACACACACACACACACATATATATATATATACACACACACACACACACACAAAAACAAATTAATAATAATAATAAGGCTTGTGTCGACGTGCCCGGATATGCATGCAATAGCTAGCTAAGCAGATAGCTATGTGACCTATTAGCAAAGATTACGATAACTGACCCTTTCATCTGTGGTGTTAGCTAGCTAGCTATATTAGCTACTATGCTAGCTAGTTGGCCAGATAACCATGGTGCTAAGATATCAGATAGGCGCTAATAGCCAACGCAGCTAGCTAACGTTAGCTGGTTATCATTTTTACAAGAACCATCTGACTTGCGGTGTAACGTTAGCTATTTACTGGTGTGGTGATCGAACCAGCCGCAATCGTATCCGTAAATTGACAGTTGATAGCCGGATTAGAAGGTTGTTGTAATAGGGAAAGAAGGAAGTGTTTTTAAATGCTTGAATAAAAAGGTTGGCAATAGGTTTAGCTACCTAAGAATCTTCCTGCATGTTTATGGAGCAAGTTAGCAGTAGATCAGCGGGCGTTTGTGTGCGTTCTCACTTCTCAAACTATGGTCAGATTTGAGTCATTCAGACAGAACGTGCATCGTTGTTTCATAATTTTTCCTACCCTCGCTCTCCTCGTTAGATTATTATGCACATTTATGTCTTGGTAGCAAATGCCATTGAGCTAGTTGTCATAGTTGCAGTAAACAGCACCAAATGATATGAGCGATGGAGAGAGATGTGAAAGGGAGGGGAGTTACAGCCTCGCTCTATCCAATTGTAGCAGTAGGAAGACGTTACAACCCGCCCATTTCTTGACAGATAGCTGAACTAGCCAATTGAGTTCGTTTGTTTTTCAGCCAGGCAGCGGAGTTCTTTAGAGATGCGTCCTGACAGCTGAAAAAAATAAAAAAATAATTCCAGATGCCTCCGCTTACCTATATGATGTCCAACCGGCCTCACAAGCGCAGACCACGTGTAACCACGCCAGCCCAGGACGTGTAACCACGCCAGCCCAGGACCTCCCCAGACCACGTGTAACCACGCCAGCCCAGGACCTCCCCAGACCACGTGTAACCACGCCAGCCCAGGACCTCCCCAGACCACGTGTAACCACGCCAGCCCAGGACGTGTAACCACGCCAGCCCAGGACCTCCCCAGACCACGTGTAACCACGCCAGCCCAGGACGTGTAACCACGCCAGCCCAGGACCTCCCCAGACCACGTGTAACCACGCCAGCCCAGGACGTGTAACCACGCCAGCCCAGGACCTCCCAGACCACGTGTAACCACGCCAGCCCAGGACGTGTAACCACGCCAGCCCAGGACCTCCCCAGACCACGTGTAACCACGCCAGCCCAGGACCTCCCCAGACAACGTGTAACCACGCCAGCCCAGGACCTCCCCAGACCACGTGTAACCACGCCAGCCCAGGACCTCCCCAGACCACGTGTAACCACGCCAGCCCAGGACCTCCCCAGACAACGTGTAACCACGCCAGCCCAGGACGTGTAACCACGCCAGCCCAGGACGTGTAACCACGCCAGCCCAGGACGTGTAACCACGCCAGCCCAGGACGTGTAACCACGCCAGCCCAGGACGTGTAACCACGCCAGCCCAGGACGTGTAACCACGCCAGCCCAGGACGTGTAACCACACCAGCCCAGGACCTCCCCAGACCACGTGTAACCACGCCAGCCCAGGACGTGTAACCACGCCAGCCCAGGACCTCCACATCCAGCTCCTTTATCTGCGGAAACGTCTGAGACCAGCCACCCGGACAGCGGATGAAACTGTAGGTTTGCCACAACCTGTCAGAAACCGTCTCAGGGAAGCTCATCTCCTCACCGGTCTTGACCTGACCGCAGTTTGGCGTCATAACAGACTTCACTGGGTAAATGCTCACCTTCGATGGCCACTGGTACCGGGCAGATGGCAGACCGCGTGTATGGCGATGTGTGGGCGAGCGGTTTGTCCATGTCAACGTTGTGAACGGAGTGCCCCATGGTGGCGGTGGGGTTATGGTATGGGCAGGCATAAACTACATTTTATCGATGGCAATTTGAACGCGCAGAAATACCGTGACGAGATCCTGAGGCCCATTGTCGTGCCATTCATCCGCCGCCATCGCCTCATGTTTCAGCATGATAATGCACGTTCCCATGTCGCAAGAATCTGTACACAATTCCTGGAAGCTGAGAATGTCCCAGTTCTTCCTTGGCCTGCATACTCACCAGACATGTCACCACCCATTGAGCATGTTTGGGATGCACTGGATCGACGTGTACGACAGCATGTTCCAGTCTCCACCAATATCCAACAACTTCACACAGCCATTGAAGAGGAGTGGGACAACATTCCACAGGCCACAATCAACAGCCTGATCAACTCTATGCGAAGGAGATGTGTCGCGCTGCATGAGGCAAATGGTGGTCACACCAGATACTGAAACATGGGACCAACACTTGTGTTTATATTTTGTTCAGTGTAGGTTATATAATTGATTAAAAAACAGATGTATTCCCGAAGCTGTTCGTTCATTATATTGATTATTTACCACACGCATGCTGCACACATATAATGTAGCCTATTGATAATCTGTCAGGCAGAGAGAGAGCCTGAAACGGCTAGTTGCCGCGTGGAGCATGGAGCTCACTGAAGACCGACAGCGGTTGGGATAGGAAAGATGTTATGATATCTACTAGTAAATGCTAAGGCAAGAATGGGTATGCAAATCAGGTATTTAAAAAGTTCAAAGTCTTGGTTGAATATTTGCGGTGTGCAATTCAGTCTTCATAATTATTTTGTGATTAATCATTTCTGATCAGTTTTTATGATGTAGCAGCTTTCGTCTGTTTCCCGCCGTTTCAATTGAAGGGTGTTGCGCTAGTCTGTTGCGCTAGTCTGTTGCGCTTGTTGTGGTAAAACCATGTGTGGTTATTATGAGCATAACAACATCAAATGTTGGCTTCAACTTGGTTTCCATACAGAGTGTTCCAATACAAAAGGGAACCAGGTTTCTGGTCGCTTTCTCGGTTTTAAAACATGATACAGTAACCCCTCAATAACTCTTCAACATCTCAAAATGGCGAGACTGACTTCATTAGTGTGATTAGTGTCATAATAGACTTCATTAGTGTGTTTGTGTCGGGAGCATGCCGTCTATTTAGTCAGGCAATGCACACATAATTCTGACATATTTTAGATATAGAAATTATGTGAATGTCAATACATAATGCCATTGGGTAGGCCTATAATCTTTTAAAATTTTATTCTTAAAGTGGTAATGCATACATTCGTTTTTTTCTATAGGCTATTACAATTAAATATAAAATGTAAGTCCTTGAATATTAAAATATATCTGGTAGAATAATGGTTAGTAAATTATGCTAAGGGGGCCCCATAAAATTATATTTTGTATTTTCAGAAATTCTGTTTTATTTTTTTTTACAATTATTCATAGACAAACAACAAAAATTGATGTTCTGAGTCAACGCTTAGATCACATCAGAATGCCGTTTTTGACGTCTGGAAAAAAAAAACAACAAATTTAGCTAATTTTCCCCCAACATCGGACACCCCCTAACATCGGACACCCCCTAACTTCGGACACCCCCTAACTTCGGACACTCTAGCGGTTGGAGGACTGAATCACCTCGAGCTCAACATTTAAATGGACTGGAAAATAACGGTAAGTTTAGCGACTAACGACACCCTTCTAGCTAGCAGACCACCGATTTTCAGTGCAATTTATGTAAGTTAAGTTAGGTTTTGAGAGTTTTCAAAAAAGTTATATGTACACATTTTGTGGAACATGCTGTATATTGTAAAATTCGACTGCGCGACAGACCACACCTCATTTAATATCCAACTTTTTACCTCTGAAATATAGCTAACGCATTTTCTAATGTTGCTAGCTTAGTTGCTAAATGTTGATAGAACTGCTAAGTAAGCAAAAAGGAAATCAATTGTAAGCGTTAGATAATACATATCACGAAAACAGCTGCATGTTGTCAAGCTTTACCATATAGATAATACATATCACGAAAACAGCTGAATGTTGTCAAGCTTTACCGTATCAAAATTGGAGTCCTCTGACGGAGGCGTTTTGCACAATCTGCAAAAATATATTTGGAACTTTGAACCATGAACTTTTTGACACCTATCACTGTTGGCTATGTTTCATCTTACAACAGCTACATAGAGGCAGTATTTAGTCAAATGTTACAACGTATGCATCAATTTTTAACTAATTTTCATTACAGATAACATCAAACAGCTTTGAAGTAAAAATGTTTATACATATTCAGATTGAGTTATCTTTCTAAAATGTGTATGGTATGCAAAAGGTATTTAGCTACGTGTTTCATGTTTTTCATGAAACATGCTCTGTCTAACACTACTTTTTCTCAAACTGCAGCACAGAAAAGGAAGAGAAAAGCTCCACCGGTCACGTCTGTCACTCCACCCATGGCACCGCTCTCAGGTACTTCATCATCTGTTTTTCTCTCTCTCTCGGTTGTATCAATTACTATCGTTGTTGAAGAACTTCTACATTTTGCAAAACCATATTAAATCAATTATCATTATTATTTTATTTTTTATAAAAGAAGACCACCTGCTGTGCTGGCTGCGGGGAGCATGATCCGCCTGCAAGCTCACCTCAGGAGTGTAGATCCGAGGTGCCATGGGTGTGCTGTGACTTCTGCCAGCACTGGTTCCACTGCAGGTGTAGCAGTGGGATCCAGAGGTAGCGGTGGAGCTGGATTTTTATTGTGATTTTTGTGACAATATAGGGGATGGAGGTCGAGATTTAATTGTTTGTTTTGTTTGTGTTCATATGAAATTATTTATTTGTACAAAAAAATAAAATGTCTAAAATATAATATATATATATTTATTCAACCCATCTTGTGTATTTCTTCCTTTAGTTTCCAAGTGCATCTCTGCAACAAACTCCAACAGTGTTTTCATTGTTTATGTCAATGGACATAACTGAAATTAAAGTTTTATGATTACTGCAACTCGCTGTTGGCTGGGCTCCCTGCCTGTGCCATTAAACCCCTACAACTTATCCAGAATGCCGCAGCCCGTCTGGTGTTCAACCTTCCCAAGTTCTCTCACGTCACCCTGCTCCTCCGCACACTCCAATGGCTTCCAGTTGAAGCTCGCATCTGCTACAAGACCATGGTGCTTGCCTATGGAGCTGTGAGGGGAACGGCACCTCCTTACCTTCAGGCTCTGATCAGTCCCTACACCCAAAACGAGGGCACTACGTTCATCCACCTCTGGCCTGCTGGCTCCCCTTCCTCTGCGGAAGCATAGTTCCCGCTCAGCCCAGTCTAATCTATTCGCTGCTCTGGCACCCCAATGGTGGAACAAGCTCCCCCACGGCGCCAGGACAGCGGAGACACTTGAAACCCCACCTCTTTAAGGAATACCTGGGATAGTATAAAGCAATCCTTCTACCCCCCTCACCAAAAAAAATAATAAGTTGAATGCACCAATTTGTAAGTCGCTCTGGATAAGAGCGTCTGCTAAATGATGTAAATGTAAATTATTAATACTCATATTTTAGTATTCAACTGTTATCTACTTTCTCAAAACATAAGATGAATCTGTAAAACAAAATGATGAGACATAATTTGGTTACAACACTGAATATGTTTGTGAATAACCATTTCTTAAAGAGTCCACAGGAGGGCGCACCGGGCTACGCAATGAAAAGTTGACAGCAAGTCTATTTTTAACCGGGAGGCTAGCCAACTAGTCAACTATCTAGTAAACATTTCAGATACGAGGTTGGTGTCTCTTTTTTCAACAAAATTAAACAGATATATCTTGTAATTGAACAAAATAGTAAGGTGGCCGATAACTGGGGACCGTATGCCGATAATGCGGGACGTATTTTTTTTGGCTAAACCGCTTATCAAAAAGCTGATAATAGTAGTATTTCCAATGAAATGTCAAACATGCTAATTGCTAACCCGTTAGCTAACATTTTTACGACACCAATAAATCACAAAAAACGTTGATGGCTTGATCACAAGATAACACTGTCGAAGGTAATATATTTCTTAAACGCTGTTGAATGCGCCGATAATACAGGGGTCCCACGCTAGATTTTTTTTGTGTGTAATTCTCCTTTAACTGCATATCTAGCAAGAAAGGAATGTGTCTAGCAATGTTTCGGCTGATAGGCACTGCTGCAGCACACGTCACGGCAGAGTTTGAAAAACAATTGCCACCAAATTGATACAAATAATCATGATATAGTTCTGTTGGGTAAAGCCTAATATGCAGTTGATATTTAATTGAGAAGGTTTTTGGGGTTAGTCTTTGTCTAGCACCCACAAGACGGTTATCATTAGCATCGCTAACTGGCTACATATGGACTGATCGACAAAAGGTGCGCACCAAACAGATGGACAGGAGCAATATTGCTGGAAATTAATGAGCAGGTATTGTGTGTTACGTTTGGCTTTTCAAGCAAATAGTGGCTTACCAGGTGTGGGATAATGTCAATGTGGCTTTGAAGTTGGGATGCACATTTTGGTCAATTTTATTGCCGACTAACCAACCCCCATTAACCGGTTAACAAACGGTTAAATTAGATCCAAACAGTAAAATGACGTGACCAACAGAAAATGCTATTCTTAAAGTGGTAATGCAATACTATGCATGGAAGAAATGGACATGTTTTTAATTAAGAGCTTAAAAAACATGCAACAATAGCAAGCCTATTCTCGCATATTATTGAACTTGCAACTACTGTAATGAAGCAGAAAATGTAATACATCATTTTCAAACATTTGCCAAATTGCAATTTGTGGGAAAACAGTGTTCTAAAAGACGTTTCACGTGACAAGAGATAAACATCTCCGTTAGAAACTTAAGAGGGAAAACGTAAATAGGATGGGTTGTTAATATGACTAGGATTGTGCCATTGGAAAGAAAGTTGATACGAAACCCAGTAGAAGAGGAGAGAAACGCTGTCAAACGTTGTTGGTTGCTAGGTTAGCGCTGTCAAACGTTGTTGGTTGCTAGGTTAGCGCTGTCAAACGTTGTTGGTTGCTAGGTTAGCGCTGTCAAACGTTGTTGGTTGCTAGGTTAGCACTGTCAAACGTTGTTGGTTGCGAGGTTAGCTGTTGTTGTTAGCTGCTTCTCTCTACCACTGCGGCTGGCAGTAGCCTAGCATCGACGCTCCACTCTGGCCTGTCGACCCGGACTACAGACAGCCGTTAGTTGAGGTAAGAAAGCTACTTTCTAACTAGAAACTCACTGGACATTACTATTTTCTGCTAAATAATTCCGGTCGACCAAGACACTGTTCCTGTTTTATGACTGACGAGATTTGTTAAATTCTGACACCATTTTAATTCCACGAAATTATTCAAATAAACCTATAGACTGATAAGCATGACAGATACAATTTAATTTTCAGCAGCTAACCGACAAATGGTTAACCGTTAAAAGTGTAACGGAAACACTTTAGGAAGTAAAGCTAAGCAACGATATGTAAGTATTAAATCCACTAATACCAATCATGTTACATAGAAACATCTATATTTGTAATATTGAACAACTTGACTTATGGTCAGCGCAATCTTAAAAATTGCCATAGTAATGACTGACACCAATTCGCCTTTGGTAGGGGTGAGCAAATTGTCTGTGGTATTGACTTTTGTGACTATAAGAGTGACAATAAAGATGACAACAAGTAATTCAAACAAGGACCCAGAATACTGGGAAAAAGTGGCTCCAGGTCCTGAAGAGGAAGGACGTGCCAGCTCAAGGCAGGGTCGGCACTTCGCCGAGTAGGAGTTTGGTTTACGAAGGGCACTTTTGATGTCGCAAACAGGAGTTTCCCCGAATGGAAAGAAGTGAAACATGGAAGCCCTCCGCTTGCCCCTCCATCTTCAACGTCGAGGGTTACAGTGTGGGGGGGGTTACTGACTCGACCATCATCGACAACATTGATGACCTCAGTGTCAAGGAATAAACGGAGGCGGCGGTGCGAGTCAGTTAAAGGTAAGCTTAGCTAGTTATGCTGACAGATTTGTTTAGGCCTGCAGCAGCTAATTTTAGCCAGTAACGTTAGCGGTCAACAAGTGTTGCTTGCTCTAGCTACGTGTTATGCATCTCAATGACCCACAACCATAAAAAATGGAAGTGTTACAAAGTCGACAATTTCCACAATACCATTAAAACAGCCATCACATATTATATAGTATGCACATAGCCCAGAGTTCAACAGTATGGATGGGGGAGCTCGGTTAGACGGGATGGATGGGGGAGCTCGGTTAGACGGGATGGATGGGGGAGCTCGGTTAGACGGGATGGATGGGGGAGCTCGGTTAGACGGGATGGATGGGGGAGCTCGGTTAGACGGGATAGATGGGGGGAGCCTCGGTTAGACGGGATAGATGGGGGAGCCTCGGTTAGGACGGGATGGATGGGGGAGCTCGGTTAGACGGGATGGATGGGGGAGCTCGGGTTAGACGGGATGGATGGGGGGAGCTCGGTTAGACGGGATGGATGGGGGAGCTCGGTTAGACGGGATGGATGGGGAAGGTCGGTTAGACGGGATGGATGGGGGAGCTCGGTTAGACGGGATGGATGGGGGAGCTCGGTTAGACGGGATGGATGGGGGAGCTCGGTTAGGACGGGATGGATGGGGGAGCTCGGGTTAGACGGGATGGATGGGGGAGCTCGGGTTAGACGGGATGGATGGGGGAGCTCGGTTAGACGGGATGGATGGGGGAGCTCGTTTAGACGGGATGGATGGGGGAGCTCGGTTAGACGGGATGGATGGGGGAGCTCGGTTAGACGGGATGGATGGGGGAGCTCGGTTAGACGGGATGGATGGGGGAGCTCGGTTAGACGGGATGGATGGGGGAGCTCGGTTAGACGGGATGGATGGGGGAGCTCGGTTAGACGGGATGGATGGGGGAGCTCGGTTAGACGGGATGGATGGGGGAGCTCGGTTAGACGGGAGCTCATCTGCTGGCTGACAAGAAATTACCAACAAAATGATTTGTGTACCTCCTATCTGGCTTTAGGACCCTCCTGAGCGCCCAAAGACAGAGACAAGCAGTCACCTTGGGGGGGCGGACTGGGGATCAGAAAATGGAGAAGGAGCAGGCCATTCAAGTCCGAATCCAAAAGATACACCCGTCCATAGAGGGAATCACAGTACAGAAGTCTAGTAGATTGATCACTATGAAATGTTTGTACGTTTTTAATATTTTTTTTATGTGGTACTTTTACATAATTACATTTGTGTGTGTTAGCCGGTTGTGTGTGTTATGATCATTTACAGTACGTTCCAGGATGGCCCTGTTTTAGGTGGCAGTTCAGTTCTGTTTTGTAAAATGGACTGGGGAGGCTGTTTTAGCCTGGTACACCCCAACCCGTCTAACTAGGTAGCAACAGGGTAAGCCTGCTCAGCCTGGTACACCCCAACCCGTCTAACTAGGTAGCAACAGCGTAAGCCTGCTCAGCCTGGTACACCCCAACCCGTCTAACTAGGTAGCAACAGGGTAAGCCTGCTTGAGGCTCCGTTCTTTCTTTCCTTCTTCCATCACCAGTAAGTCTATTCGTCCATTTTGGCTTTGTAAATATCTTTACCGGATACCACTACTAAATATCAAACACTTATGCACCTGAACCTTCTGCCTCCTGCTCAATATCTGACCGCAATCTCTACACTACCTATTTTACATGAAAAAAAACATTTTGTCAAACAAAGTGCCAACTTGAGTGTCTTAACATCTAACTAGCTGCTCAGTGTAGTTACCACTGCTTTCCACTAGATGGCAGCCCAAGCTAGACGAAGGCACCACTCTAGCAACCGGGCCAGTGGTGCGCGTTCAAAGCGGTTTTATCTTCCAAGCTAGCTTCTCTGGTTACACTTGAACCGGTTGTTATAGTCGACTAAGCGAACTTATACTATTTTTTTTATAAACCTTGTCTTAGAATTATAAAGATACCACATGTATGGGAATGTGATTAATCATTTTAGCAGGTCAGATTGTATCGTTTTTTTTTTTACGTAAGTCATTATTACGTAATAAACGTTTGATAGTACTTTAATCCACCATCGAAATGAAATCTCAGTGTATTTATGAAGTTACATTTTACAGGCTGCGATTCGAACCCCCTGGTCGTCTAATCAAAACGTAAGCATGTTACCGTCGCGCCAAACTGCGGAAGTGACAGTAGTTACCGTCGGGTGTATTTCTAGTTCTTACATTTACCTCACCATTATTTGTTATCATTAACTGGTTTACGGGCTGCTGACAGGTCGAGTAACCTCTTCTGTCAAGTCCTTCATTAGAATTAGTGACCCGTCGCCATCCATCCAGACCGACGGGAACCTCTGACTGGATGTAATGCAGCCACCATCCGCTGGGATTTGGTGCCGTATCGCCACCATCTCTCTACAACACACTCACTCATCCTCCCTGGCCATTTATCTGGCAGCATGCGCACTGACACCAGCTTGTGTTACTGCTATGCGGACCCTCTGCCGGCTGAGCTGTTACAGGCCAATCTACTGTACGTTGCCTATTCTCACCACGAGAACAAACTTTTCCACCTGGGGCAATGATCGGCTCCAACATGACAAAGGTTTCAGGAGGTTTCATTGGCTCTCTATCTATTTCCTCTGCCATTAATTCATTTTTCAGATTCAGAGCTACTGCTGTTCTCGGTAAATTCAGCCATTTTGGGGAATTCCAGAACTTTCTCTCCTACCAGTAACGCGACAAATGGCAATATGGCGATTTACAGTTAGCTGGCGTTATAAAGCCTAGTGTTCCCCTACCCCTTCAACATCCCTACTTTGAATGGATAGTAGCCAGGAGCTTTATGTTTATGACAATTTGCATGGAATAAATGAAAAAAAATAATGTACTTTCACAATTGATTGGCGAGCTACTCATTAGGTGGGCTGAAAGCTACTGGTAACTCACAATCTATCTATTGGAGACCCCTGCTGTATATAGGCTACTTGCTCAGCCCACAAAATGAAAGAAAAATCACCTGCTATTGAAATTATGCACACATCATTCGCTTTCCTGTCAGATCTTGACCCGGGTGGGCCACTGGCAAATGTACCTGAATGTCGAGCCCTGCTGTGTGCGGTGAGCATAGCACCTATGTCTACCACTTTGAGTAGCTGTTAGCGATGGAAATGATAGCCTAACCATCTTTGGGCAGATGGAAAGCCAATAAGAAAATGTAACTGCAAAGTAGCCTTTGATTATTTGCATCAATCCAGTGGCCATTTGTTTTCAAAACTCTATCACAAGTGTGCTACAGAAACACCGCTAGCCAAACACCGCTAGCCAAACACCGCTAGCCAAACACCGCTAGCCAAACAACTGGCTGGCTGGCGCACACCTGAATTAAAGGGTAACTACACAAAAAAAAGTATCTGATTTTTCACAAACCTCAAAAATGGTCCGCTGATGTGGTTTAAGCATTGTTGTGGGCTTTGAACATCCAATGTTTTTCTTTTTCTATGAAATAAAAAACTGGGGGAAAAATCACAGTCCTACTCCCAGTTTTCCTTTTTTGTTGTGGTATCATTTTGGTATCAAGTATCGTTTGGTTTCTAGAGGATTTCGCAGAAAATAACACATGGCAATAAATACATTTTGCTCTTTATTTTAACAGGTCTGTTCTCATTGCTGTTACAATAAATCTATCCAAACCAACATAAGAACACAAGGTCATGCATTCAGAAAATCATCAGGTAAAAATGTTGTATGATCTTCCTGTGTAGAAAATATGGTGATGTTCTTTCCCCCCCCAGTCTGATTACTTCCTGGTCTTGTCCTGTCTGTTGTAATGAGTCCTGCGCGGCTTATGGGCATTGTGGAGGGAAACAGAATATACGCGTTTGGAGAGGCGTATCTTCAGTGATGGGGTCCTCATATTTAGTAGATCTACACCACATTATTCACCAATGTCGGCCAGGCTTACAGCCAAGGTACAATATGCTATTCATGGCATACATAGCAACCCTTTGATGACAAAAGCGTGTGCACGAATGTCTGAATGTGTCTTACTTCCTGATACAGGTTACTTCACAGCGTCAGTGAGAGGAGGCTACTTCTTCAGATACACTATCTGCGGTTTACTGAAATCAAGCTTCAGGGTGTGGATGGAGGTGTCCTCCCACCATGTTATCATGTTGAACAGAGCTTCAGGGTGTGGATGGAGGTGTCCTCCCACCATGTTATCATGTTGAACAGAGCTTCAGGGTGTGGATGGAGGTGTCCTCCCACCATGTTATCATGTTGAACAGAGCTTCAGGGTGTGGATGGAGGTGTCCTCCCACCATGTTATCATGTTGAACAGAGCTTCAGGGTGTGGATGGAGGTGTCCTCCCACCATGTTATCATGTTGAACAGAGCTTCAGGGTGTGGATGGAGGTGTCCTCCCACCATGTTATCATGTTGAACAGAGCTTCAGGGTGTGGATGGAGGTGTCCTCCCACCATGTTATCATGTTGAACAGAGCTTCAGGGTGTGGATGGAGGTCTCCTCCCACCATGTTATCATGTTGAACAGAGCTTCAGGGTGTGGATGGAGGTGTCCTCCCACCATGTTATCATGTTGAACAGAGCTTCAGGGTGTGGATGGAGGTGTCCTCCCACCATGTTATCATGTTGAACAGAGCTTCAGGGTGTGGATGGAGGTCTCCTCCCACCATGTTATCATGTTGAACAGAGCTTCAGGGTGTGGATGGAGGTGTCCTCCCACCATGTTATCATGTTGAACAGAGCTTCAGGGTGTGGATGGAGGTGTCCTCCCACCATGTTATCATGTTGAACAGAGCTTCAGGGTGTGGATGGAGGTGTCCTCCCACCATGTTATCATGTTGAACAGAGCTTCAGGGTGTGGATGGAGGTGTCCTCCCACCATGTTATCATGTTGAACAGAGCTTCAGGGTGTGGATGAAGGTGTCCTCCCACCATGTTATCATGTTGAACAGAGCTTCAGGGTGTGGATGGAGGTGTCCTCCCACCATGTTATCATGTTGAACAGAGCTTCAGGGTGTGGATGGAGGTCTCCTCCCACCATGTTATCATGTTGAACAGAGCTTCAGGGTGTGGATGGAGGTCTCCTCCCACCATGTTATCATGTTGAACAGAGCTTCAGGGTGTGGATGGAGGTGTCCTCCCACCATGTTATCATGTTGAACAGAGCTTCAGGGTGTGGATGGAGGTGTCCTCCCACCATGTTATCATGTTGAACAGAGCTTCAGGGTGTGGATGGAGGTCTCCTCCCACCATGTTATCATGTTGAACAGAGCTTCAGGGTGTGGATGGAGGTGTCCTCCCACCGTGTTATCATGTTGAACAGAGCTTCAGGGTGTGGATGGAGGTGTCCTCCCACCGTGTTATCATGTTGAACAGAGCTTCAGGGTGTGGATGGAGGTGTCTTCCCACCGTGTTATCATGTTGAACAGAGCTTCAGGGTGTGGATGGAGGTGTCCTCCCACCATGTTATCATGTTGAACAGAGCTTCAGGGTGTGGATGGAGGTGTCCTCCCACCGTGTTATCATGTTGAACAGAGCTTCAGGGTGTGGATGGAGGTGTCCTCCCACCATGTTATCATGTTGAACAGAGCTTCAGGGTGTGGATGGAGGTGTCCTCCCACCATGTTATCATGTTGAACAGGGCTTCAGGGTGTGGATGGAGGTGTCCTCCCACCATGTTATCATGTTGAACAGAGCTTCAGGGTGTGGATGAAGGTGTCCTCCCACCATGTTAAACAGAGCTTCAGGGTGTGGATGGAGGTGTCCTCCCACCATGTTATCATGTTGAACAGAGCTTCAGGGTGTGGATGGAGGTGTCCTCCCACCATGTTATCATGTTGAACAGAGCTTCAGGGTGTGGATGGAGGTGTCCTCCCACCAATAAATACACTGAAAGAATTGGATGTCTGTCATATCAAAATAAATAACATGAATATGTCCATATGTCCCCAGACACTGTTTACTTTGTTTGGATTGTTACTTTAAAAAAACGCACGTCCCCTCTTTGTCCCTCTTTGTCCCTCTTTGTCCCTCCCAGCCAACATCCACCAGGCAGCCTGGCTGTCACCGTGGCCCTCCCAGCCAACATCCACCAGGCAGCCTGGCTGTCACCGTGGCCCTCGCTAGCTCAACACAGCTTCTGCGGCATGGAGGAAGGCGGCCAGCAGACAGACAGACAGGGAGGCAGGACGGGAGGACAGGGGGACAGGGGGAGAGCAGCAGAGCACAGGGAGGCAGGACGGGAGGACGGGAGGACAGGGGGAGAGCAGCAGAGCACAAGGAAGGCATTGTTCCTCTTGTCCACGCTGCACTGTGAGACTAACTAACAAGCCCGGCGACTGCTGCCTCTCTTGCGGCCTGTTAGGCGACAGTGTGTATGTGTTCTGTTTGGTGACAGTGTGTATGTGTTCTGGTTAGCGACAGTGTGTATGTGTTCTGTTAGGCGACAGTGTGTATGTGTTCTGGTTAGCGACAGTGTGTATGTGTTCTGGTTAGCGACAGTGTGTATGTGTTCTGTTAGGCGACAGTGTGTATGTGTTCTGGTTAGCGACAGTGTGTATGTGTTCTGTTAAGCGACAGTGTGTATGTGTTCTGTTAGGTGACAGTGTGTATGTGTTCTGGTTAGCGACAGTGTGTATGTGTTCTGTTAGGTGACAGTGTGTATGTGTTCTGGTTAGCGACAGTGTGTATGTGTTCTGTTAGGTGACAGTGTGTATGTGTTCTGGTTAGCGACAGTGTGTATGTGTTCTGTTAGGCGACAGTGTGTATGTGTTCTGTTAGGCGACAGTGTGTATGTGTTCTGGTTAGCGACAGTGTGTATGTGTTCTGGTTAGCGACAGTGTGTATGTGTTCTGGTTAGCGACAGTGTGTATGTGTTCTGTTAGGCGACAGTGTGTATGTGTTCTGTTAGGCGACAGTGTGTATGTGTTCTGTTTGGCGACAGTGTGTATGTGTTCTGTTTGGCGACAGTGTGTATGTGTTCTGTTTGGCGACAGTGTGTATGTGTTCTGGTTAGCGACAGTGTGTATGTGTTCTGTTAGGCGACAGTGTGTATGTGTTCTGTTAGGCGACAGTGTGTATGTGTTCTGGTTAGCGACAGTGTGTATGTGTTCTGGTTAGCGACAGTGTTTATGTGTTCTGGTTAGCGACAGTGTTTATGTGTTCTGGTTAGCGACAGTGTGTATGTGTTCTGTTTGGCGACAGTGTGTATGTGTTCTGTTTGGCGACAGTGTGTATGTGTTCTGTTAGGCGACAGTGTGTATGTGTTCTGTTAGGTGACAGTGTGTATGTGTTCTGGTTAGCGACAGTGTGTATGTGTTCTGTTAGGCGACAGTGTGTATGTGTTCTGTTAAGCGACAGTGTGTATGTGTTCTGTTAGGCGACAGTGTGTATGTGTTCTGTTAAGCGACAGTGTGTATGTGTTCTGGTTAGCGACAGTGTGTGTGTTCTGTTAGGCGACAGTGTGTATGTGTTCTGGTTAGCGACAGCGTGTATGTGTTCTGTTAGGCGACAGTGTGTATGTGTTCTGTTAGGCGACAGTGTGTATGTGTTCTGTTTGGCGACAGTGTGTATGTGTTCTGGTTAGCGACAGTGTGTATGTGTTCTGGTTAGCGACAGTGTGTATGTGTTCTGTTAGGCGACAGTGTGTGTGTTCTGTTAGGCGACAGCGTGTATGTGTTCTGTTAGGCGACAGCGTGTATGTGTTCTGTTAGGCGACAGCGTGTATGTGTTCTGGTTAGCGACAGTGTGTATGTGTTCTGTTAGGCGACAGTGTGTATGTGTTCTGTTAAGCGACAGTGTGTATGTGTTCTGGTTAGCGACAGTGTGTATGTGTTCTGGTTAGCGACAGTGTGTATGTGTTCTGTTAGGCGACAGTGTGTATGTGTTCTGTTAGGCGACAGTGTGTATGTGTTCTGTTAGGCGACAGCGTGTATGTGTTCTGTTAGGCGACAGTGTGTATGTGTTCTGGTTAGCGACAGTGTGTATGTGTTCTGTTAGGCGACAGCGTGTATGTGTTCTGTTAGGCGACAGTGTGTATGTGTTCTGGTTAGCGACAGTGTGTATGTGTTCTGGTTAGCGACAGTGTGTATGTGTTCTGTTAGGCGACAGTGTGTATGTGTTCTGTTAAGCGACAGTGTGTATGTGTTCTGTTAGGCGACAGCGTGTATGTGTTCTGTGCCTGTGTGTGTTGTGTGTGTGACTATGGTGGGCATATCTTTAGTGAGACAAATCTGTCCCTATAGCTGTACTGGCTGTGATAAAGCAGTGCTGAGGGGAGGGGAGGACTGTATATATATATTTTTAGGGCCTTCCTCTGACACCGCCTGGTATATATATACAGTGGGGCAAAAAAGTATTTAGTCAGCCACCAATTGTGCAAGTTCTCCCACTTAAAAAGATGAGAGAGGCCTGTAATTTTCATCATAGGTACACGTCAACTATGACAGACAAATTGAGAAAAAAAAATCCAGAAAATCCCATTGTAGGATTTTTAATGAATTTATTTGCAAATTATGGTGGAAAATAAGTATTTGGTCACCTACAAACAAGCAAGATTTCTGGCTCTCACAGACCTGTAACTTCTTCTTTAAGAGGCTCCTCTGTCCTCCACTCGTTACCTGTATTAATGGCACCTGTTTGAACTTGTTATCAGTATAAAAGACACCTGTCCACAACCTCAAACAGTCACACTCCAAACTTCACAATGGCCAAGACCAAAGAGCTGTCAAAGGACACCAAAAACAAAATTGTAGACCTGCACCAGGCTGGGAAGACTGAATCTGCAACAGGTAAGCAGCTTGGTTTGAAGAAATCAACTGTGGGAGCAATTATTAGGAAATGGAAGACATACAAGACCACTGATAATCTCCCTCGATCTGGGGCTCCATGCAAGATCTCACCCCGTGGGGTCAAAAAGATCACAAGAACGGTGAGCAAAAATCCCAGAACCACACGGGGGGACCTAGTGAATGACCTGCTGAGAGCTGGGACCAAAGTAACAAAGCCAACCATCAGTAACACACTACGCCGCCAGGGACTCAAATCCTGCAGTGAGAGACGTGTCCCCTGCTTAAGCCAGTACATGTCCAGGCCCGTCTGAAGTGCATTTGGATGATCCAGAAGAGGATTGGGAGAATGTCATATGGTCAGATGAAACCAAAATATAACTTTTTGGTAAAAACTCAACTCGTCATGTTTGGAGGACAAAGAATGCTGAGTTGCATCCAAAGAACACCATACCTACTGTGAAGCATGGGGTTGGAAACATCATGCTTTGGGGCTGTTTTTCTGCAAAGGGACCAGGACGACTGATCCGTGTAAAGGAAAGAATGAATGGGGCCATGTATCGTGAGATTTTGAGTGAAACCCTCCTTCCATCAGCAAGGGCATTGAAGATGAAACGTGGCTGGGTCTTTCAGCATGACAATGATCCCAAACACACCGCCCGGGCAACGAAGGAGTGGCTTCGTAAGAAGCATTTCAAGGTCCTGGAGTGGCCTAGCCAGTCTCCAGATCTCAACCCCATAGAAAATATTTGGAGGGGAGTTGAAAGTCTGTGTTGCCCAGCGACAGCCCCAAAACATCACTGCTCTAGAGGAGATCTGCATGGAGGAATGGGCCAAAAATACCAGCAACAGTGTGTGAAAACCTTGTGAAGACTTACAGAAAACGTTTGACCTGTGTCATTGCCAACAAAGGGTATATAACAAAGTATTGAGAAACTTTTGTTATTGACCAAATACTTATTTTCCACCATCATATGCCAATAAATTCATAAAAAATCCTACAATGTGATTTTCTGGATTTTTTTTCTATTTTGTCTGTCATAGTTGACGTTTACCTATGATGAAAATTACAGGCCTCTCTCATCTTTTTTAAGTGGGAGAACTTGCACAATTGGTGGCTGACTAAATACTTTTTTCCCCACTGTATGTATATATATATATATATATATATATATATATATATATATATATATATATATATATATATATATATATATATATATATATATATATATATACAGGCCTGAGTGGCGCAGTGGTCTAAGGCACTGCATCGCAGTGCTAACTGTGCCACTAGAGATCCTGGTTCGAATCCAGGCTCTGTCGCAGCCGGCCGCGACCGGGAGACTCATGGGCGGCGCACAATTGGCCCAGCGTCGTCCAGGGTAGGGGAGGGAATGGCCGGCAGGGATGTAGCTCAGTTGATAGAGCATGGCGTTTGCAACGCCAGGGTTGTGGGTTCGATTCCCACGGGGGGCCAGTATAAAAAAATATGTATTCACTAACTGTAAGTCGCTCTGGATAAGAGCGTCTGCTAAATGACTAAAATGTAAATGTATATTCCCACTTGGTTACGAACGCACCATGACACTGTCAGATGCACACTTGCGACTGTAGCACTGTATATCTCCCACTCCAGGGTAATGTGACGGGGCTGTCACTGTTAAGTAAGCGCAGCATTGGCCAATTCACTGAAAACTACGGCTTTGGTTGGCTGAAATGGGTGCAAGAGGGAAGTTGGCAATGTGGCTCGAGGTGCTGAAACCCCCTATTCTCAACCACCGAGGTGCTGAAACCCCCTATTCTCAACCGCCGAGGTGCTGAAACCCCCTATTCTCAACCACCGAGGTGCTGAAACCCCCTATTCTCAACCACCGAGGTGCTGAAACCCCCTATTCTCAACCGCCGAGGTGCTGAAACCCCCTATTCTCAACCGCCGAGGTGCTGAAACCCCCTATTCTCAACCACCGAGGTGCTGAAACCCCCTATTCTCAACCGCCGAGGTGCTGAAACCCCCTATTCTCAACCGCCGAGGTGCTGAAACCCCCTATTCTCAACCACCGAGGTGCTGAAACCCCTATTCTCAACCACCGAGGTGCTGAAACCCCCTATTCTCAACCACCGAGGTGCTGAAACCCCCTATTCTCAACCACCGAGGTGCTGAAACCCCCTATTCTCAACCACCGAGGTGCTGAAACCCCCTATTCTCAACCACCGAGGTGCTGAAACCCCCTATTCTCAACCACCGAGGTGCTGAAACCCCCTATTCTCAACCACCGAGGTGCTGAAACCCCCTATTCTCAACCCCCGAGGTGCTGAAACCCCTATTCTCAACCCCCGAGGTGCTGAAAACCCCTATTCTCAACCCCCGAGGTGCTGAAACCCCCTATTCTCAACCACCGAGGTGCTGAAACCCCCTATTCTCAACCACCGAGGTGCTGAAACCCCCTATTCTCAACCACCGAGGTGCTGAAACCCCCTATTCTCAACCACCGAGGTGCTGAAACCCCCTATTCTCAACCACCGAGGTGCTGAAACCCCCTATTCTCAACCACCGAGGTGCTGAAACCCCCTATTCTCAACCACCGAGGTGCTGAAACCCCTATTCTCAACCACCGAGGTGCTGAAACCCCTATTCTCAACCACCGAGGTGCTGAAACCCCCTATTCTCAACCCCCGAGGTGCTGAAACCCCCTATTCTCAACCACCGAGGTGCTGAAACCCCCTATTCTCAACCCCCGAGGTGCTGAAACCCCTATTCTCAACCCCGAGGTGCTGAAACCCCCTATTCTCAACCACCGAGGTGCTGAAACCCCCTATTCTCAACCACCGAGGTGCTGAAACCCCTATTCTCAACCACCGAGGTGCTGAAACCCCCTATTCTCAACCCCCGAGGTGCTGAAACCCCCTATTCTCAACCCCCGAGGTGCTGAAACCCCCTATTCTCAACCACCGAGGTGCTGAAACCCCCTATTCTCAACCACCGAGGTGCTGAAACCCCCTATTCTCAACCCCCGAGGTGCTGAAACCCCTATTCTCAACCACCGAGGTGCTGAAACCCCCTATTCTCAACCCCCGAGGTGCTGAAACCCCCTATTCTCAACCACCGAGGTGCTGAAACCCCCTATTCTCAACCCCCGAGGTGCTGAAACCCCCTATTCTCAACCACCGAGGTGCTGAAACCCCCTATTCTCAACCACCGAGGTGCTGAAACCCCCTATTCTCAACCACCGAGGTGCTGAAACCCCCTATTCTCAACCACCGAGGTGCTGAAAACCCCCTATTCTCAACCACCGAGGTGCTGAAACCCCCTATTCTCAACCACCGAGGTGCTGAAACCCCCCTATTCTCAACCACCGAGGTGCTGAAACCCCCTATTCTCAACCGCCGAGGTGCTGAAACCCCTATTCTCAACCACCGAGGTGCTGAAACCCCCTATTCTCAACCACCGAGGTGCTGAAACCCCCTATTCTCAACCACCGAGGTGCTGAAACCCCCTATTCTCAACCGCCGAGGTGCTGAAACCCCCTATTCTCAACCACCGAGGTGCTGAAACCCCCTATTCTCAACCACCGAGGTGCTGAAACCCCCTATTCTCAACCACCGAGGTGCTGAAACCCCCTATTCTCAACCACCGAGGTGCTGAAACCCCCTATTCTCAACCCCCGAGGTGCTGAAACCCCCTATTCTCCACCACCGAGAAGGGGCGCATATCCGCGGCTATAAACCACACAGACAGTAACAAATATAAACATAGCCTACGTGTAATTTATTTGGCACCGGTCAGAATCAGCTGCCAAGGGCTGCTTGAATGCAGAGGGGAGACGCTGTTGTGTTGCTGTTACTTTTGCGTTTCCGTCTGGGGTGATGTCGGCGTAAATGTGTCACTGCATAGGCTATTCTCATTGAGCGTAGCAACATACTGTTAACGTTATATCCACAACTCTGTCGATCGCCCTTGTAATCTACTGGGAAGCAACATCTTTCCCAAACTGGAGATTTAAACGATGGAGGATCCTTCAATTCGGGTTTATCGACCCCACTACTCGCCATCGTACAGAACTAGTTCTCGGCTGCACCTCACAAAAGGACCGTTTGAAATGTGCCAGTTAGGATTTGAATTTTGATTAGAACGTGCGCGTAGGCTCTAGTTGTTTTAATGGAATAGCCTGAATTAGGTTTGGGAGATTATGTATATATATATATGTATATGTATATGTATATGTATATGTATATGTATATGTATATATATATATATATGTATATATATATATATATATATGTATATGTATATGTATATGTATATGTATATGTATATGTATATGTGTATATGTATATGTGTATATGTATATGTATATGTATATGTATATGTATATATGTATATGTATATGTATATGTTATATATATATATATATATATATATATATATATATATATATATATACATACATACATACATACACACACCATGTATACCGTATACCGGGGTCTTTGGAAAAAGCCATGGGATGATTTTTTTCAATACGGTCAATCAGTGGCGGCTCCTGAAAAAATTCTCAGGGGGGGCAATTTTTCTGATGATTTAGGTGACCTACACACATTTTAAAAAAGATATGTCCAGCAACAACATGAAGACAGGGGCAGCATATAAGTCAATACCAGAAGCATTTATTGACTGATCTCAAAAGTGTTGGCTTACAAAAGCAAAATAAGTTATCACAGTAAAAATAATCAAGGGTGTTCTTTCACATTCCTCAACACTGCATAAACAATATGCATTTCCATAAAACACCTCATCTAATTGTGCCACAAAGTTGACAAGTCCAAGAAAAATACCAGGGTTGGTGGAGCCCTCAGTTTCATCTTTGCCTCGCAAAGCTAACTCAAACACTCCGCAAAACTTCACACACTGGATTAGCCGGCTGAGGATGTGGCGGTTCTTGCTAACCTCATCGTTGTGGCGGCGGACAGCTAGCCTGTATCCCTCATCCAGTTGAGTGGCAATGTTCACTCTCCCCAAAGCAGACAATCTCAAACAGCTATCCATGTGGGTCTTTGACAGCTCATGTTTCTTAATCTTTTCTGAAAGATGGTGCATGTCCGTTACACCAGTCGCTGTCCAAGCGGTGCTGTCTGCCGTGCCGCCTTCAGGGTGAAAGAGTAAGCAGGGGTAGCAGAAGACTGCATTAGCTACATCGCAGCCTGCTAGCCAGGTTTTTCGTTCGCACCAATTTTTGGAAAATCCTCAGGTGTAGGACTTTCCCCCTTTAGTAGAAACCTGTTGAATTATTACATTTGGTCTGGGAGGTCCTAATTGTTTCGTTGCCAATTTATCTTGATTTGTTCGCCGACAAAAAGGAACTTCTTTCAAAGAGACAATCGAGTTGCACTGAACGCTAGCCATCTTGACAGTAGTACGTGAATTGATTGACGCTGCTACCCGCTCTTTTCTTAGTTACGTTCATGGTTATGTTACGTATGACGAAGCGCGTAAGTGCAAGCCCTCCCCGGAACCCATAGAGATTGTATTGAAAGCTCTGATATTTGAAAAAAAAGATTTTACATGAGAGTCTATGAGAGACTTCTGGGGCGATTTTCAACCTGACTGAAATCGCCCCAAAAGGGGCGGGGCCATTTGAAGCACGACTTTAGCCTGATTGGACATTTAGTGGCAGATCAGACGTCTAGATTAGAACACTGATAACTACTGTTGCCGTGATATAATTGATTAGAAAAAAAATCCCTTCCTTTTCCCGTTTGGCAGTGCGTCGCCCATATCGCCCTAATGAACACACCGCCCCTGCGGTCAATACCATTGAATATTTGTAGCTATTTAAGTAAATACCTGCAGTCAACTGTTGCAATGCATTTAGGAGATAAAGTAGATTGCGTTCCTCATTTCACCCGTCACATTATGAAGCTTACCGTAGTTCCCCAGAACAGCTGAGCCAGTCAGGTGTTTGTTTGTAAACAGCACAGCAGGAGAAAGCTGGAGCAGGTGAGTCCAGCTGTGTATTGACAGGGGTCGCCTTTTATATTGAAAGTCAGTGTTTTTGTGGTTCAATAGAGTGATCAGGGGCATGCAACTATAGTTTTCCTTCACAGAAAATACATCAGTGCATCACATTCGGCAGAAAATAGCTTCATTTTCATCAAATGACAACAGAAATGCAACGCTATTTGGCTAGCAGTCACACAAGTAAATGAGCTTACAGTGAAAAAGTAAGGCCTTTTTTTTGAAAAAACGATGCATGGCCAGCATATTTCTAATGTTTAGGCCTATCATAGAAAGAATGTAGCCAGCTACATTTCCTAATGTTTTGCTTAAAGTTAATCTTGCATTTTAGCGGAGATAAATACGCTGGCTACACCGAGAAAAGGTCCAGAGAAAAGCAGCTACACATCAAGTCAGAGCTGATGTCTGCAGAGAGAACTCCAGTACGCAAATTCTCATCCGAGTTTAGAACGAGCAACTGAAGCACAAAGTTTGACGCCGAGCAGAAATTACAATAAGAAGCATTTCAGATCTGCGTTTACAAAACGCAGGAAGATATTTCTTATGTTTGTTTGTTTTTCTTTCAAAAACAATTTCCTTAAGTTTAACTTGCTATCTAAGTCAGTGGCTGAATTAATAAGGTGACGGGGCATCATGTTGTGTTAGCTACAAGTCACAAGCTTTCAAACTAGCATAACAAATGTCACGAGGCTGTCGTAGTCGCTAGCCAGCTCCAGTCAGTCAGCTGATCAACCGGTTTCACCTGTAGCTAATTAGATGAAGTTTAGAATGACTGAAGCTTTAACAGTACTTAAAGCTGTGTGTGTAAAACTTCAAGAACATTGATAAGAGGGAGTAGGCATACTTTAACATTGATAAGAGGGAGTAGGCATACTTTAACATTGATAAGAGGGAGTAGGCATACTTTAACATTGATAAGAGGGAGTAGGTCTACTTTAACATTGATACGAGGGAGTAGGCATACTTTAACATTGATAAGAGGGAGTAGGTCTACTTTAACATTGATAAGAAGGAGTAGGCATACTTTAACATTGATAAGAGGGAGTAGGTCTACTTTAACATTGATAAGAGGGAGTAGGCATACTTTAACATTGATAAGAGGGAGTAGGCATACTTTAACATTGATAAGAGGGAGTAGGTCTACTTTAACATTGATAAGAGGGAGTAGGCATACTTTAACATTGATAAGAGGGAGTAGGCATACTTTAACATTGATAAGAGGGAGTAGGTCTACTTTAACATTGATAAGAGGGAGTAGGCATACTTTAACATTGATAAGAGGGAGTAGGCATACTTTAACATTGATAAGAGGGAGTAGGTCTACTTTAACATTGATAAGAGGGAGTAGGCATACTTTAACATTGATAAGAGGGAGTAGGTCTACTTTAACATTGATACGAGGGAGTAGGCATACTTTAACATTGATAAGAGGGAGTAGGTCTACTTTAACATTGATAAGAAGGAGTAGGCATACTTTAACATTGATAAGAGGGAGTAGGTCTACTTTAACATTGATAAGAGGGAGTAGGCATACTTTAACATTGATAAGAGGGAGTAGGCATACTTTAACATTGATAAGAGGGAGTAGGTCTACTTTAACATTGATAAGAGGGAGTAGGCATACTTTAACATTGATAAGAGGGAGTAGGTCTACTTTAACATTGATAAGAGGGAGTAGGCATACTTTAACATTGATAAGAGGGAGTAGGCATACTTTAACATTGATAAGAGGGAGTAGGCATACTTTAACATTGATAAGAGGGAGTAGGCATACTTTAACATTGATAAGAGGGAGTAGGCATACTTTAACATTGATAAGAGGGAGTAGGCATACTTTAACATTGATAAGAAGGAGTAGGCATACTTTAACATTGATAAGAGGGAGTAGGCATACTTTAACATTGATAAGAAGGAGTAGGCATACTTTAACATTGATAAGAGGGAGTAGGAATACTTTAACATTGATAAGAGGGAGTAGGCATACTTTAACATTGATAAGAGGGAGTAGGCATACTTTAACATTGATAAGAGGGAGTAGGCATACTTTAACATTGATAAGAGGGAGTAGGCATACTTTAACATTGATAAAAAGGAGTAGGCATACTTTAACATTGATAAGAGGGAGTAGGAATACTTTAACATTGGGAGCATTAATAGCTGTATGTTGGTGACTTCTGTGTTATTAAAACATTCTGATGGAGATCATTTGGTGTTTCTGTCCCTTTTAACCAAAGCATAGTATTCCTGTACCTCAATGCACTGCTTTTTAAATTAAACAAATCGTTATTTAGGGCCATATTTGAGCAAATTGATAAATTGTGATTAATCGCAATTAACTAATGCTAACTAACTCTGTAATTGACCGTTTTTACAGTCTGTTGTAGGCTTTGCAATACGATTTTGAGGTGTACAAGAGTAAATAGTCTGTACCTGGGGGAGTAGGGTAATAGTCTGTACCTGGGGGAGTAGGGTAATAGTCTGTACCTGGGGGAGTAGGGTAATAGTCTGTACCTGGGGGAGCAGAGTAATAGTCTGTACCTGGGGGAGTAGGGTAATAGTCTGTACCTGGGGGAGTAGGGTAATAGTCTGTAACTGGGGGAGTAGGGTAATAGTCTGTACCTGGGGAGTAGGGTAATAGTCTGTACCTGGGGGAGTAGGGTAATAGTCTGTACCTGGGGGAGTAGGGTAATAGTCTGTACCTGGGGGAGCAGGTTAATAGTCTGTACCTGGGGGAGCAGAGAGCAGGCTAATAGTCTGTACCTGGGGGAGTAGGGTAATAGTCTGTACCTGGGGGAGCAGAGTAATAGTCTGTACCTGGGGGAGTAGGCTAATAGTCTGTACCTGGGGGAGCAGAGAGCAGGCTAATAGTCTGTACCTGGGGGAGTAGGGTAATAGTCTGTACCTGGGGGAGCAGAGTAATAGTCTGTACCTGGGGGAGTAGGCTAATAGTCTGTACCTGGGGGAGTAGGCCAATAGTCTGTACCTGGGGGAGTAGGCTAATAGTCTGTACCTGGGGGAGTAGGCTAATAGTCTGTACCTGGGGGAGTAGGCTAATAGTCTGTACCTGGGGGAGTAGGCTAATAGTCTGTACCTGGGGGAGTAGGCTAATAGTCTGTACCTGGGGGAGTAGGCTAATAGTCTGTACCTGGGGGAGTAGGCTAATAGTCTGTACCTGGGGGAGTAGGCTAATAGTCTGTACCTGGGGGAGTAGGGTAATAGTCTGTACCTGGGGGAGTAGGGTAATAGTCTGTACCTGGGGGAGTAGGGTAATATTCTGTACCTGGGGGAGCAAGGTAATAGTCTGTACCTGGGGGAGTAGGGTAATATTCTGTACCTGGGGGAGCAAGGTAATAGTCTGTACCTGGGGGAGTAGGGTAATAGTCTGTACCTGGGGGAGTAGGGTAATAGTCTGTACCTGGGGGAGCAGAGAGCAGGCTAATAGTCTGTACCTGGGGGAGTAGGGTAATAGTCTGTACCTGGGGGAGCAGAGAATAGTCTGTACCTGGGGGAGTAGGGTAATAGTCTGTACCTGGGGGAGCAGAGAGCAGGCTAATAGTCTGTACCTGGGGGAGTAGGCTAATAGTCTGTACCTGGGGGAGTAGGCTAATAGTCTGTACCTGGGGGAAGGCTAATAGTCTGTACCTGGGGGAGCAGAGAGCAGGGTAATAGTCTGTACCTGGGGAGTAGGGTAATAGTCTGTACCTGGGGGTAATAGTCTGTACCTGGGGAGTAGGGTAATAGTCTGTACCTGGGGGAGTAGGGTAATAGTCTGTACCTGGGGGAGTAGGGTAATAGTCTGTACCTGGGGGAGTAGGGTAATATTCTGTACCTGGGGGAGCAAGGTAATAGTCTGTACCTGGGGGAGCAAGGTAATAGTCTGTACCTGGGGGAGCAAGGTAATAGTCTGTACCTGGGGGAGCAAGGTAATAGTCTGTACCTGGGGGAGCAGGGTAATAGTCTGTACCTGGGGGAGCAGGTTAATAGTCTGTACCTGGGGGAGCAGGTTAATAGTCTGTACCTTGGGGAGTAGGGTAATAGTCTGTACCTGGGGGTAATAGTCTGTACCTGGGGGAGTAGGGTAATAGTCTGTACCTGGGGGAGCAGTTTAATAGTCTGTACCTGGGGGAGTAGGCTAATAGTCTGTACCTGGGGGAGCAGATAATAGTCTGTACCTGGGGGAGTAGGGTAATAGTCTGTACCTGGGGGAGTAGGCTAATAGTCTGTACCTGGGGGAGTAGGCTAATAGTCTGTACCTGGGGGAGTTGGGTAATAGTCTGTACCTGGGGGAGTTGGGTAATAGTCTGTACCTGGGGGAAGGCTAATAGTCTGTACCTGGGGGAGTAGGGTAATAGTCTGTACCTGGGGGAAGGCTAATAGTCTGTACCTGGGGGAGTAGGGTAATAGTCTGTACCTGGGGGAAGGCTAATAGTCTGTACCTGGGGGAGTAGGGTAATAGTCTGTACCTGGGGGAGTAGGGTAATAGTGTACCTGGGGGAGTAGGGTAATAGTCTGTACCTGGGGGAGTAGGGTAATAGTCTGTACCTGGGGGTAATAGTCTGTACCTGGGGGAGTAGGGTAATAGTCTGTACCTGGGGGAGTAGGGTAATAGTCTGTACCTGGGGGAGTAGGGTAATAGTCTGTACCTGGGGGAGTAGGGTAATAGTCTGTACCTGGGGGAGTAGGGTAATAGTCTGTACCTGGGGGAGTAGGGTAATAGTCTGTACCTGGGGGAGCAGGTTAATAGTCTGTACCTGGGGGAGTAGGGTAATAGTCTGTACCTGGGGGTAATAGTCTGTACCTGGGGGAGCAGATAATAGTCTGTACCTGGGGGAGTAGGGTAATAGTCTGTACCTGGGGGAGCAGTGTAATAGTCTGTACCTGGGGGCGTAGGCTAATAGTCTGTACCTGGGGGAGCAGGTTAATAGTCTGTACCTGGGGGAGTAGGCTAATAGTCTGTACCTGGGGGAGCAGAGTAATAGTCTGTACCTGGGGGAGTAGGCTAATAGTCTGTACCTGGGGGAGTAGGCTAATAGTCTGTACCTGGGGGAGTAGGCTAATAGTCTGTACCTGGGGGAGTAGGCTAATAGTCTGTACCTGGGGGAGTAGGCTAATAGTCTGTACCTGGGGGAGTAGGCTAATAGTCTGTACCTGGGGGAGTAGGGTAATAGTCTGTACCTGGGGGAGTAGGGTAATATTCTGTACCTGGGGGAGCAAGGTAATAGTCTGTACCTGGGGGGAGTAGGGTAATATTCTGTACCTGGGGGAGCAAGGTAATAGTCTGTACCTGGGGGAGTAGGGTAATAGTCTGTACCTGGGGGAGTAGGGTAATAGTCTGTACCTGGGGGAGCAGAGAGCAGGCTAATAGTCTGTACCTGGGGGAGTAGGGTAATAGTCTGTACCTGGGGGAGCAGAGAATAGTCTGTACCTGGGGGAGTAGGGTAATAGTCTGTACCTGGGGGAGCAGAGAGCAGGCTAATAGTCTGTACCTGGGGGAGTAGGCTAATAGTCTGTACCTGGGGGAGTAGGCTAATAGTCTGTACCTGGGGGAAGGCTAATAGTCTGTACCTGGGGGAGCAGAGAGCAGGGTAATAGTCTGTACCTGGGGGAGTAGGGTAATAGTCTGTACCTGGGGGTAATAGTCTGTACCTGGGGGAGTAGGGTAATAGTCTGTACCTGGGGGGAGTAGGGTAATAGTCTGTACCTGGGGGAGTAGGGTAATAGTCTGTACCTGGGGGAGTAGGGTAATATTCTGTACCTGGGGGAGCAAGGTAATAGTCTGTACCTGGGGGAGCAAGGTAATAGTCTGTACCTGGGGGAGCAAGGTAATAGTCTGTACCTGGGGGAGCAAGGTAATAGTCTGTACCTGGGGGAGCAGGGTAATAGTCTGTACCTGGGGGAGCAGGTTAATAGTCTGTACCTGGGGGAGCAGGTTAATAGTCTGTACCTTGGGGAGTAGGGTAATAGTCTGTACCTGGGGGTAATAGTCTGTACCTGGGGGAGTAGGGTAATAGTCTGTACCTGGGGGAGCAGTTTAATAGTCTGTACCTGGGGGAGTAGGCTAATAGTCTGTACCTGGGGGAGCAGATAATAGTCTGTACCTGGGGGAGTAGGGTAATAGTCTGTACCTGGGGGAGCAGATAATAGTCTGTACCTGGGGGAGTAGGGTAATAGTCTGTACCTGGGGGAGCAGATAATAGTCTGTACCTGGGGGAGCAGAGTAATAGTCTGTACCTGGGGGAGCAGTTTAATAGTCTGTACCTGGGGGAGTAGGATAATAGTCTGTACCTGGGGGAGTAGGCTAATAGTCTGTACCTGGGGGAGTAGGCTAATAGTCTGTACCTGGGGGAGTAGGCTAATAGTCTGTACCTGGGGGAGTAGGGTAATATTCTGTACCTGGGGGAGCAAGGTAATAGTCTGTACCTGGGGGAGTAGGGTAATAGTCTGTACCTGGGGGAGCAGGGTAATAGTCTGTACCTGGGGGAGCAGAGAAATAGTCTGTACCTGGGGGAGTAGGGTAATAGTCTGTACCTGGGGGAGTAGGGTAATAGTCTGTACCTGGGGGAGTAGGGTAATAGTCTGTACCTGGGGGAGCAGAGTAATAGTCTGTACCTGGGGGAGTAGGGTAATAGTCTGTACCTGGGGGAGCAGATAATAGTCTGTACCTGGGGGAGTAGGGTAACAGTCTGTACCTGGGGGAGCAGAGTAATAGTCTGTACCTGGGGGAGTAGGGTAATAGTCTGTACCTGGGGGAGTATGCTAATAGTCTGTACCTGGGGGAGTAGGCTAATAGTCTGTACCTGGGGGAAGGCTAATAGTCTGTACCTGGGGGAGCAGAGAGCAGGCTAATAGTCTGTACCTGGGGGAGTAGGGTAATAGTCTGTACCTGGGGGTAATAGTCTGTACCTGGGGGAGTAGGGTAATAGTCTGTACCTGGGGGAGTAGGGTAATAGTCTGTACCTGGGGGAGTAGGGTAATAGTCTGTACCTGGGGGAGTAGGGTAATAGTCTGTACCTGGGGGAGCAAGGTAATAGTCTGTACCTGGGGGAGCAGGGTAATAGTCTGTACCTGGGGGAGCAGGGTAATAGTCTGTACCTGGGGGAGCAGGTTAATAGTCTGTACCTGGGGGAGCAGATTAATAGTCTGTACCTGGGGGAGTAGGGTAATAGTCTGTACCTGGGGGTAATAGTCTGTACCTGGGGGAGCAGGGTAATAGTCTGTACCTGGGGGAGTAGGCTAATAGTCTGTACCTGGGGGAGTAGGCTAATAGTCTGTACCTGGGGGAGTAGGCTAATAGTCTGTACCTGGGGGAGTAGGCTAATAGGCTGTACCTGGGGGAGTAGGCTAATAGTCTGTACCTGGGGGAGCAAGGTAATAGTCTGTACCTGGGGGAGTAGGGTAATAGTCTATACCTGGGGGAGCAGGTAATAGTCTGTACCTGGGGGAGCAGAGAAATAGTCTGTACCTGGGGGAGCAGGGTAATAGTCTGTACCTGGGGGAGCAGAGTAATAGTCTGTACCTGGGGGAGTAGGGTAATAGTCTGTACCTGGGGGAGCAGAGTAATAGTCTGTACCTGGGGGAGTAGGGTAATAGTCTCTACCTGGGGGAGTAGGGTAATAGTCTGTACCTGGGGGAGTAGGGTAATAGTCTGTACCTGGGGGAGCAGAAGAGCAGGGTAATAGTCTGTACCTGGGGGAGCAGATAATAGTCTGTACCTGGGGGAGTAGGGTAATAGTCTGTACCTGGGGGAGTAGGGTAATAGTCTGTACCTGGGGGAGCAGATAATAGTCTGTACCTGGGGGAGTAGGGTAATAGTCTGTACCTGGGGGAGTAGGAAGGCAGGGTAATAGTCTGTACATGGGGGAGCAGATAATAGTCTGTACCTGGGGGAGTAGGGTAATAGTCTGTACCTGGGGGAGCAGATAATAGTCTGTACCTGGGGGAGTAGGGTAATAGTCTGTACCTGGGGGAGCAGATAATAGTCTGTACCTGGGGGAGCAGAGGGGAGGGTAATTGTATGTACCTGGGGGAGCAGAGGGGAGGGTAATTGTATGTACCTGGGGGAGCAGAGTAATAGTCTGTACCTGGGGGAGCAGATGACTAGGTTTTAGTCAAGCCTGTCACACAGTCCACTCATAATGAAGAGAGAGATCAGAGGGCTGAATAAAGTATGAGCCCAGCACAGCCTCCCTCCACACATCTCAGGTGTCACCGTGGCATGCGGGGGGACCAAGACTGAGGCAAGAGGAACCCAGCCAGGCCAGAGGGGAGGGGACCCAGCCAGGCCAGAGGGGCCAGAGGGGAGGGGACCCAGCCAGGCCAGAGGGGCCAGAGGGGAGGGGACCCAGCCAGGCCAGAGGGGCCAGAGGGGAGGGGACCCAGCCAGGCCAGAGGGGCCAGAGGGGAGGGGACCCAGCCAGGCCACAGGGGCCAGAGGGGAGGGGACCCAGCCAGGCCAGAGGGGCCAGAGGGGAGGGGACCCAGCCAGGCCAGAGGGGCCAGAGGGGAGGGGACCCAGCCAGGCCAGAGGGGCCAGAGGGGAGGGGACCCAGCCAGGCCAGAGGGGAGGGGGACCCAGCCAGGCCAGAGGGGCCAGAGGGGAGGGGACCCAGCCAGGCCAGAGGGGCCAGAGGGGAGGGGACCCAGCCAGGCCAGAGGGGCCAGAGGGGAGGGGACCCAGCCAGGCCAGAGGGGCCAGAGGGGAGGGGACCCAGCCAGGCCAGAGGGGCCAGAGGGGAGGGGACCCAGCCAGGCCAGAGGGGAGGGGACCCAGCCAGGCCAGAGGGGAGGGGACCCAGCCTAGGCCAGAGGGGCCAGAGGGGAGGGGACCCAGCCAGGCCAGAGGGGCCAGAGGGAAGGGGACCCAGCCAGGCCAGAGGGGAGGGGACCCAGCCAGGCCAGAGGGGCCAGAGGGAGGGGACCCAGCCAGGCCAGAGGGGCCAGAGGGGAGGGGACCCAGCCAGGCCAGAGGGGCCAGAGGGGAGGGGACCCAGCCAGGCCAGAGGGGAGGGGACCCAGCCAGGCCAGAGGGGCCAGAGGGGAGGGGACCCAGCCAGGCCAGAGGGGAGGGGACCCAGCCAGGCCAGAGGGGCCAGAGGGGAGGGGACCCAGCCAGGCCAGAGGGGAGGGACCCAGCCAGGCCAGAGGGAGGGGACCCAGCCAGGCCAGAGGGGCCAGAGGGGAGGGGACCCAGCCAGGCCAGAGGGGAGGGGACCCAGCCTAGGCCAGAGGGGAGGGGACCCAGCCAGGCCAGAGGGGAGGGGACCCAGCCAGGCCAGAGGGGAGGGGACCCAGCCAGGCCAGAGGGGAGGGGACCCAGCCAGGCCAGAGGGGCCAGAGGGGAGGGGACCCAGCCAGGCCAGAGGGGCCAGAGGGGAGGGGACCCAGCCAGGCCAGAGGGGCCAGAGGGGAGGGGACCCAGCCAGGCCAGAGGGGCCAGAGGGGAGGGGACCCAGCCAGGCCAGAGGGGCCAGAGGGGAGGGGACCCAGCCAGGCCAGAGGGGCCAGAGGGGAGGGGACCCAGCCAGGCCAGAGGGGCCAGAGGGGAGGGGACCCAGCCAGGCCAGAGGGGCCAGAGGGGAGGGGACCCAGCCAGGCCAGAGGGGGGGGACCCAGCCAGGCCAGAGGGGCCAGAGGGGAGGGGACCCAGCCAGGCCAGAGGGGAGGGGACCCAGCCAGGCCAGAGGGGCCAGAGGGGAGGGGACCCAGCCAGGCCAGAGGGGAGGGGACCCAGCCAGGCCAGAGGGGCCAGAGGGGAGGGGACCCAGCCAGGCCAGAGGGGCCAGAGGGGAGGGGACCCAGCCAGGCCAGAGGGGAGGGGACCCAGCCAGGCCAGAGGGGAGGGGACCCAGCCAGGCCAGAGGGGCCAGAGGGGAGGGGACCCAGCCAGGCCAGAGGGGCCAGAGGGGAGGGGACCCAGCCAGGCCAGAGGGGAGGGGACCCAGCCTAGCCTGTCTCCGTACAGAGCCGGTGTAAGGTCGCCCCTAGATGCTGATCTTGGGTCAGTGTTGCATTTTCCCCACTAATGGTTGAGATTAAGATTGGGGCAGGGGAAGCTGATCCTAGGGAAACTTTTGCCCAGAGCTACAGAGGCAAGGGGACACAGTGTACGGCTAGGGGAACACTGGAGGCTCAGCCACTGAGCCAGCCCCATCCAGTCCGAAGGGTGGGAGAGCTGGACCTGAAAGACTAGGCTGCGTCCCAAATGGCACCCTATTCCCTATATAGTACACTACTTTAGACCAGAGAATGGCACCCTATTCCCTATATAGTACACTACTTTAGACCAGAGAATGGCACCCTATTCCCTATATAGTACACTACTTTAGACCAGAGAATGGCACCCTATTCCCTATATAGTACACTACTTTAGACCAGAGAATGGCACCCTATTCCCTATATAGTGCACTACTTTAGACCAGAGAATGGCACCTATTCCCTATATAGTGCACTACTTTAGACCAGAGAATGGCACCCTATTCCCTATATAGTACACTACTTTAGACCAGAGAATGGCACCCTATTCCCTATATAGTGCACTACTTTAGACCAGAGAATGGCACCCTATTCCCTATATAGTGCACTACTTTAGACCAGAGAATGGCACCCTATTCCCTATATAGAGCACTACTTTAGACCAGAGAATGGCACCCTATTCCCTATATAGTGCACTACTTTAGACCAGAGAATGGAACCCTATTCCCTATATAGTGCACTACTTTAGACCAGAGAATGGCACCCTATTCCCTATATAGTGCACTACTTTAGACCAGAGAATGGCACCCTATTCCCTATATAGTGCACTACTTTAGACCAGAGAATGGCACCCTATTCCCTATATAGTGCACTACTTTAGACCAGAGAATGGCACCCTATTCCCTATATAATGCACTACTTTAGACCAGAGAATGGCACCCTATTCCCTATATAATGCACTACTTTTGACCAGAGCCCTATGGGCCCTAACACTATGGACCCTAGCACTATGGGCCCTAACACTATGGGCCCTAACACTATGGACCCTAACACTATGGACCCTAACACTATGGACCCTAACACTATGGACCCTAACACTATGGACCCTAGCCCTATGGGCCCTAACACTATGGACCCTAACACTATGGGCCCTAACACTATGGGCCCTAACACTATGGGCCCTAACACTATGGGCCCTAACACTATGGACCCTAACCCTATGGACCCTGGTAAAAAGTAATGCCCTAGAGAGAGAATAGGGTGCTATGAGACACACAACAGGCCACTCCCAGTCCCAGCAGCACCGTGAGTCTTCCTTCCCTAATCTAATCTCTAGCTGTGAGTCTGTCAGGGAGGGGAAAATGAAGAGATCAACCCCCACCGGGCCTCATGACCTGCTCTAGGAACTAGTCATCCTATCAGGGGACAGACAGAGGATCAGGTGTTCTAAAGAGGTCTAGCTGATACGAATACAGGACAGTCCTCTCCAAATGATGCAATTCTTCTACTGTATTGAACCAGTTGGAGACAGATGGATGTCCCATTGATTGACTGTGCTCTGAAAAGTCTCAATAGTGTGGATCATGTGTCCATTGTCATCATAATAGAAGTATCAGTGTATCACCCATGGTAAGACATGCACACTGTGCCGCTGAAACAGAAGAACCTCAAACTAGTTCTGTGATTTCAGAAGACCTATTTTGGGCTAGTTATGCTGAAAACGGGGTCATATGAGAATCTGATTCTTTCACTCCCCTCTGGTTAGGGCCGGGACGTTAGTATCGTGGCAAGGAAACAAAACACGAAGCGGATTTAACTTATTTAGGAAAACAGCCCTAATATTTGAAACAAACATTATGTAGTCATCCAGAGTCACATGTATTTATTTTCCAAATTATAACACCTCTGGTCAAGTGCTCACTGTTCTTTGACTCCCCTCTGGCCAGATATTCACACAGGACAGAGACAGACGGAGAGAGAGCGGCTGTAGGATTTAGTCCCAGTTGGTACTCAACAGTTACATGGATTGCTAGCCTAGTGTGTTGAACTGGTAAAGATGGTTTTGTATAATTCCCTAGTAATGCACATTTCCCAATTAACATAAGCCATAATGATGGTTATGACTTAATGAAGTGATCAGTCTGCATGTTGATCAGACTCTAAGCTAATAAATATTATGTTACCAGCCCCTGGAGCACCAAACCCATGTTGTCATCAACCACAGTTTAACCACCTGCTCTGGAGAAGGGACACGCATTAGCACCAACCCACACCCAACCACCCACACCCAACCACCCACACCATGTTAAAACTGATACCTACTAAATACAACAAGCCTCAGCACACACTTGGTAGGCTGCGTGGGAATGATACAGATCGGATACAGAATTCTACTCTAAAAAGCTTATTCCCTTCACTCAGCTCATTATAAAATCAGAGCACAGACCCATTTAAATACTGATGGGACTCTAGACAGGACAGCGATCTCCTTTCCACATGCCCAACGTCAGGAAACAAGCAGAACAGATCTGTTCATTAGGACATGGAATGAGAGATTGGGAGTGATCAAAACGAACACATCTTCTATCAAAAGAACACATTTCTGAACGCACCCCATCATAGTACGGCCATCTTGTCTGTGTCGGTCTGTCTGTCAGTCTAGAACAGTGCTCAGTAACTGACCACGTCGACGTTGCCCACAGTGTTCCAGACAGTAGCTCATATCCTGTTTAAGGTCTTATTGGGGACAAGCTTTTTACATGGACCTTTGATATCCCTCTCATGAGTATCCCTGTGTCCATGAATAAACAGAATACTCCTCATTTAAGTTAATATGGGTTAAATGGAATAGTACAGGTGTTGCCAAACTTTTTTTGGCCCACGACCCCATTTTGATATCTGAAAATTCTCACAAACCCCAACATTGGTGCTATGGCTGTCAATTGCAAAACATTCTAACAGTATTTCTAATTGTATTCTCAACTCACCATCATATACTTTTAAATGCGGGGCTATGACAGTCCATTGCAAATTAGTCTGACAATAATTTCGCTTATCTCACCACCACTAAAGCTTGATGCATGTCACGTCCGAGCTTCTCAAAGTCAGTCCAGCGTGGTTGACAGCGTGAGCACCTCATCTCTCCTGTCACATCCAACCTGGATTGATATTTGTTTTTAATGAATCAGCTTACCGTGAGTTTTAACGCTCGGAGGGAGATGTCACTGTATTCCCTTTGAATCAGGAACTAAAACTCCTCCATAGCGACCCGTGAATAGAGTACCACAGTATGAGTAATAATACCCATAAAACCTAGCGGTCAAACAAGGAAATGGTTAAAAAAATAAAATAATTTTACACTATTTATTTTTTCCATAGGGTATTTTAGAAACACTTAAAATAAGGTATCTGTTCCGTGTAGACTTACCCTGGCGTGACGTTTTGAAGACCGTGTAAATATCTCTAGGACAAGGTGACTTTTATCAATATATTTGCCTGTATTTACCCCCCCAATAATGAAATGCTAATTAGCTGCTAATGTGGCCATCATAAATAACTACAAATGCCATGGTAATCTGGACTGTGAACTGTCTTGTGCAAGTTTTAAATTGACACAATACCTGTTAGAAAAGGTGTCAGCTAGAGATGACGTGCAGAAGCTTGCAGGGATTTGTAGTTTTGCATGATGTCTACTTTGATGCTAATTTGCATTTTCGAAATCTGAGAGTAAATTGAGCATAATATATTGATAAAAGTCACCTTGTCCGAGAGGGATTTACATGTTACCAAAACGTCACGCCAGGGTAAGCCTACACGAAACACAGACCTTATTTTAAGTGTTTCTAAAATTCCCTATGTGAAAAATTTATGGTGGAAAAACGATTGGAAGCACTTTTTGAAGTGATTTGTTTGACAATCAGATAAACATCACAACACCTCGAAAAACAACAGTAAATGGGATAAGATGTTTACATGCCACAGTATCCCGTCTAAGATCAGCATATCCCAGGCATCTTATCCGGGTTTCAAATAACCGGGACACAAGCTTTTTCGGGTTATTGTAAAACGGGATATGATGTTAACATGTGTCAACTCAAAAACAGAATACTTGAGTATCCTGAATGCTAACGGGATATTGGTGTGCGTGTAAACGTTGTCACTAATCAGTCAGTCACGACGTGGATGAACGGTTGCCAGGAGAAGGCCTCCAGAGAGCGAACACAGAACACGCCGAGACAACCTAGCAGCAGTTTAGTCTCAGTATGCTTTCCACACACCGCAGACTGAGTCCCAAATGGCACAGGGCCTGGCCAAAAGTAGTGCACTAAATAGGGAATCATGTGTAATTTGGAACACAGCCACAGACTGAGTCCCAGGCAGGCATTCTGCTCCTCTGTCATACTGCTGCCTGTCAGAACCAAGTCTTTGGTACAAAGAATTGTCACACTCATTCATTCTCCTGAGGATGAAATGTTATCAGCTCAACACCTGCTCAAAGAGCAGAGTTTGTCATTGCTCTGAAAAATAAATGCCAAAAAGGGAGAGAAAGGAAGAGCAGAGGGCTTCATTGCTAACTAGAGCATCATATTGACCAACGAAACAAACCGGTTGTTTTTAAGTAGCAGCAGAATTAATAAGAGTTATTTGTGGGGAGGGAGTATTAATTAAAACAGACATTTATACTGTGGTCATTACCTTCCCCTAATGGCATCCCACAAACCAATCAATAACCATGTTAGTGTTCTAGTGGCCAATCAAACTGCATCACAGTAACAAGCTTCAATAGATCTGTTGGGGTGATTGTTGAATCACTTCGTAAGAGTGTTGGGCCAGTAACCAAATGGTTGCCGGTTCGAAACCCCTGAGAAAGATATGTCTGTGTGTCCTTTGAACAAGGCATTAAACCCTAATTGCTCCTGTAAGGATAAGAGCATCTGCTAAATGACTAAAATGTAAATAACAGGGAAAGGCTAACTTTCCACTCCCGTCTTTGGCAAATGACAGTAGTGCAACGTTAGCTAAAAAAAAGACTGGCTATCAGACTAGGAAAAAGGTGGTTACTAGAAAGATATTTTGGTGAACGTTGAAAGTCATCCAGATACACCACCATCACATAAACCTAATCTCTGTGGGAAATGTTTTCGAAGGAAGGGAGGTGTGTGTGAGTCAGGAGATGGATAAGAGGTGTAGTGGCTGTGTGTGTCAGTCTAATTCCATTCCTTGTTATTGCATTTGACGGGAATACCACTGAGAATCTCAACGAGGACAGGTTGTCTTCATTCAATGGGGCTGTTGGAATTGCAACACAGAATCTATATGACGATGATTCATTGGGAGATTACACATGCTGGCAACTTGTTCAGTTTCACTCTCTGCCCGCCCAACCCTACTTGGCTTCGAGGCAGGTGGATGTCAAGATAATCATGGGTGTTGGAAAATCAACTCAAGAGTAGTCAGTGCCACACATGAGTGGAAATGTAAGGTGACGTTTGCGTACCTTGCAGGTTTCATGTCAGACAAGGTCTTTACTCACACGTTCAGTTTCATCCTAAAAATGTTATTCTTACATTGACAATCAACGTTTAACGACAAAAAGGAAGGATCCTGACCATGTAACATTTAAAAGGAGAGCTAGCTACTAGGTTAAAGCAGAACCCCAACCATGAAGAACACAGCCATCGTCGTGAAACAGACTTCAAGCATGTTAGCTAGTTGGCTAATTTAGAGAGCTAACAGTAGTAGCTAGCTCACTAACTAGTTAACCTTAGTCACTAAAGCCATGGCTTTGAGACTAACGTTACGCAGTAAGGTAGTAGGCTTCAGTCCATATGTTACGCATTTCACGTTGAAACTACCTCGCTATCTAGTTAACTATCAAGAGATAGCTATCATAGAATCAAATGATAGCTAACGTTACGTGGATTCACATCATTTTGACTAACGTTAGCTACTCTTGAGCTATTCAGTAGACGATTAACTAGCGCTGTCGACCCAGCAGCAAAGTTAGCTAGCTAGCTTATAGCCGTCATAACGCTTCTAGAGCCGTTAAGTTTGGCTTATTCACTGGCAAACTAACATGTATTTCTAGTTCGCTGACTGTTAGCTCATAGTGTACCAGTTTCAGCTATGGTTCATTCGGTTCTAATGTTGCCAGCTAGCTAGTTAGCATTTGCCCGGATAGCTAGCGTCGCTAGCTGTGAACCCCAGGCAAAACATCTATTTTTTTTCCTTCTACCGTTAGTAAGCGCACCGACTAACGATAATTAGATATCATTTTAAAATACCTAAGTTGTCCCCTTACCTGTGACCAGCGCCCCGATCCAGAAGTCAGTCAAATTCGATCACCTCTCTCTCGAACCTGGCCGATATAATATTAAATTCCAGAGAAAGTGTTATTGGGAATGAACTCTATCCTGCTAGAGGTCTGACTTCACCATACGATCGAGTGGCTATGTCATAAACTCTCAAAGTTCCGTAATGGGACAAAAATGGCAGCCATCTTGGTCAGGGAGAAATTCAAAACCAGTTTAAAGATGTAAATGCACTCTGGCCATCTACTCCGATTTCAGAGCGCTCTAGTCTGAGAGTGCCAGAGCGCAGAATAACTAATAGAGCCCCACAGTGGAGGTGTCATAATACCCATAAAACCTAGCGGTCAAACAGGGAAATGGTTCCAATCGTTTTTCCACCATTCATTTTTCCCATAGGGGATTTTAGAAACACTATTTCATGTTTCATGTAGGCCATTTCCCTGTTTGACCGCTAGGTTCTATGGGTATTATGACTCATACTGTGGTACTCTATTAGTTTCACCTGCCTGTCCACTCCCTGATTCAACCAAACCTGGACCCTGGCAACTGACTGCCCCTGTCCTTATCCATTCTTCTTGTTCTTCTTTGAGCTTTATTGGCAGACTACACTCATAAGGTGTATTGCCGCCACCTACTGTACGGGGTAGTGAAAAATACCCCCAAAACAAAAAATATTTTGGATTAACAAATTCATACTAATTACCAAAAACACTAACCAAATTCACACTACTACCCTAAATTTCAAACAAAAACAAAAAACTGTACTCCTTCAGTCGGATTTAAATGTCTATTCAGATCCCTACACAGGCTCAGGAACCCGGGAGGGGGGAACCTCTTCATTCAGTACTCCCTGTAACATTTCGGCTGTAAAGTCCTGGAGATCCAGAAATCTATTTGCCGCCTTCACAATGATGTCTAGCTTCTTTGATTTTGTATTAGTTTGACTAGTGCAATTTATCACTTGCGCTATAAAACGCAACAAAGTCCACCTTCTTCACTGTTAGTGTGTCGGGATCCTTCTCCTGCATGGCATTCACTACAGACTGTGGGACATCCACTACAATCTACTCACTCCTTCAGCTATTTTCGTCCTTATCCATTGGGTAATGTCTGCAAGTTTACAGTGAAATTCAAGGTGCTTGATTGATAAATAAATAAGTGATAGACAGATGAAAGGGGCGGGACTTACAGCCGGTTACTTTTGTGGTGTGCACTTTGAAAATGCACCATCTATGAAATCTGTATCCAATAGGATTTTCAATAGATGAAAGCTACATAGACCTACTCATGAGTCCTCTGTCTGCTTGTCAGGTCATTTGAGTTTGAACTGAATGGAATAGAACCGGTGTAGTGTCCCCTTGGCCTCCCACAATAACAATGTTCCCACATAGGTCTGGGATATATACGACACTAGCACAGATGGGTCCTTTACCTATGTAATCATGCACATGTCAAGACAGGGAAGCATAAAGCCATATATCCCTCTATAACTCTGCTCTGGATCTATCAATAGGCCAGCTTATTCCAGTTATAGTACACTACTCTGGTCAAAAGTAGTACACTATGTAGGGAATAGGGTGCCATTTGGGACACAATATCTCTTCATGGTCGGCAATGAACACCTGGATCAACAGGTTGGGACCCTGAACAATGTCAACAAAGGCAAGAGGGGCCGACCCAGAGTTTCCCCTCCTGTCTATTCATCCATTCCCTGACGATCCCATTCGGACACAGTCCTATTCAATATACTGTAGTTTGGGATTTCTTAACTGCATTTAAACAGCATATGATTCTGAACAGCACTGCATTTGCATGGCCAACAACAATAGCAGGCAGCCCTTGGTCTTGGGCTAAAATGATACTAAGTCCAGAAGAAGAGGAAGAGTACAACTGGGCCCTTTGTTGTGGCTCCTTCCCTGATGTATCCATTCTATTCTGTGGCTCCCCCGCCCCCATTCATTCTGATGAGAACTGACTCCTTTCAAGGGGCAATCTGCGATTGTTACATCCATTTTTGGACTTTTAAAGTTAACAATATATACTGTACCCATTGATTATTGAAGAATATAACTTAGCCTCATTAGCTTAGTGCAACTGTCGTACCCCCTCAGAACCCAAAATATATGCTTGTTTTACTCCTTTGTTTGTAAACAATATAATCGTAAACAAACACTGCATAGCCTCAAAACATGGTTACAACTATAATATAGATATCATGGATGGTCAGTCCAGCTCTGTTAATGAAGTATTTCTACAGGCCCATCCCTCAGCAGTTTACCAGAACAGTGGTGGGGTGGGATGACCCTTTATTGTTATTGTTCGAACACAGATTGCCCCTTTAAAGGCCAGTAGTTTATCAGTATCAGCTGCATTCCACACATAGCTGTAGGTACTGGGGAGGAAACGGGGGTTTGGTCAGCAGGCAGGCAGCTGTATGCTGGACTGCAGTGCAGATAGACTTCTTGGAAAAACTAGGCTATGATTCTAAAGCCTGTTGTGCTCTAGCAACATTTATCTTGATCTCCCTGACCCTCTGTCTACCTGTCTACCTGTCTACCTGTCTACCTGTCTACCTGCCAACCTGTCTACCTGCCAACCTGTCTACCTGTCTACCTGCCAACCTGTCTACCTGCCTACCTGTCTACCTGTCTACCTGCCAACCTGTCTACCTGTCTACCTGCCAACCTGCCAACCTGTCTTCATACTTGCAGGAAACAAACACACACCTACTGGTATGCACGTACACAAACAACAACAATGTCATCCTGTCTGGCTCAGGAAATACGATTTCTGATTATCACCAATAGTTATCCCAAACTGTCACTGAAACAAAACAGTCAATTGTGTAAACTCTTAACTGTCTTCCATCATTGGGTGTGTTCATACCTCCCAACATATTGACCAGGCTCTCCACATGGTCCTGACCTCTCATTGGTTGTTAAGGCTGCCACACACCCGACACAAAGAGAGACATTTTAGTAGAAAACGACAAAACGACACTCTGACGCTGCTGCAGGCGGCTGCTGAGGGGAGGACGGCTCTTAATAAGGGCTGGAACGGAGCACATGGAATGGCATCAAACACCTGGAAACCATGGAAACCATGTGTTTGATGTATTTTGATACCATTCCACTGATTCCGCTTCAGTCATTACCACGAGCCCGTCCTCCCCAATTAAGGTGCCACCAACCCCCTGTGGTGCGTAACGGCATTTAGGGCTTATGTTGAGGCCGGAGAATGGTCATTTCCTCCTCCATGACACAGGTTTGATGGAGTAGACGGCAGCCCTTCTAATATAAAAAATATACATATATTTACAGTCTTTTTCTGACTTTATTGAACCGATAGAGAGGATGACAGTAGGGAGAGATAGAGGTCAAAGGGCACTAGGTCAGATTCTAACCAACACCGTAGACGTGACGGAGGCTGCAGCCTTACACAGGCCCTTCTATTCTTGAAAGATCACATAGACACATTTAAAAACCAACCACCTCAGACAAAAGACCGTACATGAAGGGTGAGATGCTGCCAACCTGATCTATTTACGTGGTTATCATGCCCTCTAGTGGTGTTACGTTGTGCTACAGCCAACAGGTTCACGTGGTCTGAAATACTTTACAGTCAACGCTCCCCCTCTTGGACACATGTATTATCTCTGACATTAAAGTACATTAATTAATACATCCCAAATGGTACCCTATTCCCTATATAGTACACTACTTTTGAGTTGTGCACTATATAGGGGATAGGGTGCCATTTGCAATGGTGTAAAGTACTTAAGTAAAAATACTTTAAAGTACTACTTCAGTAGTTTTTTTGGGTATCTGTACTTTACTATTTCAATGTTTTACTACTTTTACTTCACTACATTCCTAAAGACAATTATGTACTTTTTACGCCATACATTTTCCCTGACACACAAAAGTACTAGTTACATTTTGAATGCTTAGCAGGACAGGAAAATGGTCCAATTCACACTCTTAGAGAACATCCCTGGTCATCTCTACTGCCTCTGATCTGGCGGACTCACTAAACACACACACTTTGATTGTAAATGTCTGAGTGTCGGAGAAGATAGCCCCTGGCTATCTGTACATTTAAAAAACAAGAAAATGGTGCCGTCTGGTTTGCTTAATATAAGGAATTTGAAATGATTTATACATTTACTTTTGATACTTAAGTATATTTAAAACCAAATACTTTCAGACGTTTACTCAAGTAGTTTACTGGGTGACTTTCACTTTTACTTGAGTCATTTTCTATTAAGGTTTCTTTACTTTTACTGAAGTATGACAATGGTGTTCTTTTCCCACCACTGGCCATTTGGGACACAGACTATGAAAATGCAGTGCAGCATTTGTCAACTGATTAGGCTAGCCTGGGTACCAGTCTGTTTGTATTAAGGACTTTATCATAGCCTGGGTACCAGTCTGTTTGTATTAAGGACTTTATCATAGCCTGGGTACCAGTCTGTTTGTGCCCTTGTCATGACAAGAAGTGGCATGATGGAACAAACATACTGGTACCCAGTACTTAATACAAACAGACTGCTACCCAGGCTATGATAAAGTACTTAATACAAACAGACTGGTACCCAGGCTATGATAAAGTACTTAATACAAACAGACTGGTACCCAGGCTATGATAAAGTCCTTAATACAAACAGACTGGTATCCAGGCTATGATAAAGTCCTTAATACAAACAGACTGGTACCCAGGCTATGATAAAGTCCTTAATACAAACAGACTGGTACCCAGGCTATGATAAAGTACTTAATACAAACAGACTGGTACCCAGGCTATGATAAAGTCCTTAATACAAACAGACTGGTACCCAGGCTATGATAATGCATGAAGAACAGAAAACACATCATAGTGTCAACATGATTTATTTCTCAAACAACATATAGGCTACTTTAACTTTACACAAAATCCAAGCACATTTTAGCTTAGACTATGTACATAAAATTACAAAGAAAAAAACATAACATTCTTTGGGCTTGACCATGCAAAACAATAAATAATGTTCCTGAAAATGCTTTGCATGGCACTTTTTAAAACAGCTATTCAGTCAAATATACTCTGCCCAGTTGATATCAGTTGGCGTTGGGCTTCCATGGTCTACGATCTGCATATCTGTCCCAAACCTATGCCAGGGCAACAAGACAGATTCAGAACTGACTTGGGGTCAGAGTGTTAACAGTAGGTGTATTCAGGTGCATTTTCTACAATATGCACCCTTTTCTTCTAAGAGGCAATGATCATCATTCCTACTTTAGCAATTTGTTGTCCAGGATTTGTTGACAGAAAAAATAAGGTTGAGATTTGCAAGAAGAAATTTGAGTGAAAAGCTTGGATAACAACCTACAGTAGGAGAAACCACACCATCCTATAGGATGAAGGACTGTAGAGCACAGGAGGCTGCTGAGAGGAGGACGGCTCATAATAATGTCCGGAACGGAGCAGATGGAACGGCATCAAACACCTGGAAACCATGTGTCTGATGTAGTTGATACCATTCCATTCATTGCGCTCCACTCATTAACACGAGCTCGTCCTCCCCAATTCAGGTACCACCAACCCCCTGTGCTGTACAGATACGACCAGGGCCCGTATTCAGGTCCCCCCCATGTCTATGTCATCTTATTCATTATTATCTAAGAGGCTAAACGGGATCCTAGATCAGCGCTCCTGCTCTTTCATACTCTGAGACTCTTTATGAATATGGGCCCAGACCTCTGGTACTGTACAGGTGAGGCCTCTATCAGGCTTGGTTGGTGAAGGCCTAACAGGCCTTTCATCTCAGCCTCCTTGGTGTGGCTCTTGTCAGTCTGACACTCAGGACAGAAACATCCGGAAAACATCAACAAAGTAGAGTTGTTTGTTACATCCTCTTCCTCCCCCTCCTCCTCCTCCCCCCTCCTCCTCCCCCCTCCTCCTCCTCCTCCTCTCCCCAACCACCAGGGTTCAGATAATCAGGTGATGAGTTGTGGCTCCCAGACCTGACTGGCCAGCTGGGGGCGACACTGAGTGATAGCTGGAGGGCCGGCCGGAGGCTGACTATCCAGACACAGACCACTGACCATGTGCTGCAGGGCTGGTCCCTTCGGCTTCCACTTCTACAGTAGGTGAAGGAGAGAGAGAGAGAGAGAGAGAGAGAGAGAGAGAGAGAGAGAGAGAGAGAGAGAGAGAGAGAGAGAGAGAGAGAGAGAGAGAGAGAGAGAGAGAGAGAGAGAGAGAGAGGGAGAGAGAGAGAGAGAGAGAGAGAGAGAGAGAGAGAGAGAGAGAGAGAGAGAGGGGGAGAGAGAGAGAGAGAGAGAGAGAGAGAGAGAGAGAGAGAGAGAGAGAGAGAGAGAGACAGAGAGAGAGAGAGAGAGAGAGAGAGAGAGAGAGGAGAGAACAGAGAGAGAGAGAGAGAGAGAGAGAGAGAGAGAGAGAGAGAGAGAGAGAGAGAGAGAGAGAGAGAGAGAGAGAGAGAGAGAGAGAGAGAGAGAGAGAGAGAGAGAGAGAGAGAGAGAGAGAGAGAGAGGGAGAGAGAGAGAGAGAGAGAGAGAGAGAGAGAGAGAGAGAGAGAGAGAGAGAGAGAGAGAGAGAGAGAGAGAGAGAGAGAGAGAGAGAGAGGAGAGAGAGAGAGAGAGAGACAGAGAGAGAGGGAGGGAGGGAGGGAGGGAGGGAGGGAGGGAGAGAGAGAGAGAGAGAGAGAGAGACAGAGACAGAGACAGGAGAGAGAGAGAGAGAGAGAGAGAGAGAGAACACATTAACAACACATGAGATAACAAACTAACATTGTCATTTGGACAGCTTAACGTCATTTGGACAGCTTAACGTCATTTGGACAGCTTAACGTCATTTGGACAGTTTAACGTCATTTGGACACTATAACGTCATTTGGACACCATAACTTCATTTGGACACCATAACGTCATTTGGACACCATAACTAGATAGGTAGGTAGATAGATAGAGGGCCGGCTAAGCCCTAAGCGAGATTTGGTTGGTCACTGACAGTGACTGATAAAAACAAGAGGAAAAACTACTGATGCACGACCACATTGTGAACTTGCACCTTGTCTATTCACCTTGTGTATTCTACTATTCTAATTCTCAAGTTGAGACCCCCAATATTTTATTTTTATATTTATAGAGGCGTTTTGGTATCTGAGAGGAGCGGACCAGAAGGTTTGAGTTAGAGTTGAGTAATGGGGTCTGACTCTGACGTGGACTACAGTAATCAGAGTGATTGAGCAGTTCTCTTTGGGAGAGACACAGGCCAGAACACTCAGCTCAGCAAAAGTCCAGCCCAGGTGCAGACGGAGAGAACGCTGCAACCCGGCCTATATGTCTCACAATAAAACACCCTGGGCCTGTCTCAAACGGTACCCTATTGCCCATACAGTGCAGTTACTGTTGACCAGAGCTTTATGTTAACAAAGAGAGCCTAATGTCTGGTGATTCATTCTGATTCAGTCTGCAACATTATTACATTATTTCTGCTGGAGAGGGAACAGTGTGATTACTCTGTCTTTGTTGCTTCCAGCAGAATAACATTCCCCAATAAGTCACGATGAGCACGTCTAAATACTAAAATCTCTATCATACAATCATTTAAAGCAGTGCTCCCCTCCCAGGGGTCTGTGACTCCCCTCCCAGGGGTCTGTGACTCCCCTCCCAGGGGTCTGTGACTCCCCTCCCAGGGGTCTGTGACTCCCCTCCCAGGGGTCTGTGACTCCCGTCCCAGGGGTCTGTGACTCCCGTCCCAGGGGTCTGTGACTCCCCTCCCAGGGGTCTGTGACTCCCCTCCCAGGGGTCTGTGACTCCCCTCCCAGGGGTCTGTGACTCCCGTCCCAGGGGTCTGTGACTCCCCTCCCAGGGGTCTGTGACTCCCCTCCCAGGGGTCTGTGACTCCCCTCCCAGGGGTCTGTGACTCCCCTCCCAGGGGTCTGTGACTCCCGTCACAGTTGATACAGTGGAAATAGCAGAGGTAACTCTATAGGGAAGAGGGTTAGAGCAGAGTAGACACAGACCATGCGTCCCAAATGGCACCCTATTTGACGTTTTAGTCATTTTTAGCGGACGCTCTTATCCAGGGCGACTTACAGTTAGTGAGTGCGTAATTTTTTTTTCCATACTGGCCCTCCCCCCCGTGGGAAACGAACCCACAACCCCTGGCGTTGCAAGCGCCATGCTCTTACCAACTGAGCTACAGGGGGACTTACCTTTGACTTTTAGCCCTATTAGGCCGTGGTCTAAAGTAGTGCACTGTGTAGGGAAGAGGGTGTCATTTGAGACGTATTACTGGAGTGGTTAGAAATCACTTGGCAGAGACAGGAAAGCAGGGGGTTTATGCCGCTGTGTTGATGATGCACGAACAACAACAGTCTCCCACAGGGGCCAAATACAGATAACTACAACCAGATGGGAGGGTTGAGGTTAGTAAGGAGTTACCTTAGGGAGAGAGGGGAGTGGGAGGGTCTGTGTGTGTGTGGTGACAGTAATATTAATGTTCCCACGGATCCCAAAGGGATTCCAAAATGAAACACCCCGAGTAGGTCAGAGATGGATACTGTACAGCACTAGTCACTGGATCACTATTTACAGTGTTCATATCCTCTGACTCACAGCATCTGGTCCCGTTAACATTAATGACATATGGCTTTAGATACAATCTCAACAAAGGGAATCACATTTCTATCCAAACTCTATGGTTTGTGTTATTATTATGGAATAATACAGCTAGTATTCTGTTGCTGTGGCGCTAACCTCAGACCAGGTCTGTATCCTGAATGGCACCATATTCCCTATTCAGGGCTCTGATTAAAAAGTAGTGTACTATATAGGGAATAGGGTGCCACTTGGGACGTAGACTGAGCTTTGGGCTGGAGAGGCCGACCATGGCCCAGAGCAGAACAGAACAGCGGTGAATAATGGGAACGCTGACTGACTCCCTAGGAACTCTAGAGAGATGGGGCTGCTGGGAGATGAGAGGTAGGCTGGCCCAGGAACTCTAGAGAGATGGGACTGCTGGGAGATGAGATGATAGGCTGGCCCAGGAACTCTAGAGAGATGTGACTGCTGGGAGATGAGATGATAGGCTGGCCCAGGAACTCTAGAGAGATGTGACTGCTGGGAGATGAGATGATAGGCTGGCCCAGGAACTCTAGAGAGATGGGACTGCTGGGAGATGAGAGGTAGGCTGGCCACACGGTTCGGGTTAGAGCTCCTGCCTAGACGCTATAGATCAACAGTGGAGCTGGTCCAACTGCAGCGGAGATGGAGGGATGGAGGGATAGAGGGATGGAGAGATGGGGGATAGAGGGATGAGAGATGGAGGGATGTGGAGATGGGGGGATAGAGGGATGGGGAGATGGGGGGATGGGGAGATGGGGGATAGAGGGATGGAGAGATGGGGAGATGGGGGGATGGAGAGATGGGGGATAGAGGGATGGGGGATGGAGAGATGGGGGATAGAGGGATGGGGGATGGAGAGATGGAGAGATGGGGGGATAGAGGGATGGAGAGATGGAGAGATGGGGGGATAGAGGGATGGGGGGATGGAGAGATGGAGAGATGGGGGGATAGAGGGATGGGGAGATGGGGGATAGAGGGATGGAGAGATAGAGGGATGGAGAGATGGGGGATAGAGGGATGGAGGGATGGGGGATGGAGAGATGGAGAGATAGAGGGATGGGGAGATGGGGGATAGAGGGATGGGGAGATGGGGGATAGAGGGATGGAGGGATAGAGGGATGGAGGATAGAGGGATGGAGAGATGGGGGATAGAGGGATGGGGGATAGAGGGATGGTGGATAGAGGGATGGGGATAGAGAGATGGAGGGATGGAGAGATGGGGGATAGAGGGATGGAGAGATGGGGGATAGAGGGATGGAGGGATAGAGGGATGGAGGGATAGAGGGATGGAGGGATAGAGGGATGGAGGATAGAGGGATGGAGAGATGGGGATAGAGGGATGGAGAGATGGGGGATAGAGGGATGAGAGATTGAGGGATGGAGAGATTGAGGGATGGAGCGATGGAGGGATGGAGGGATGGAGGGATGGAGGGATGGGGGATAGAGGGATAGAGAGATGGAGGATAGAGGGATGGAGAGATGGGGGGATAGAGGGATGAGAGATTGAGGGATGGAGAGATTGAGGGATGGAGCGATGGAGGGATGGAGGGATGGAGGGATGGAGGGATGGGGGATAGAGGGATGGGGGATAGAGGGATAGAGAGATGGAGGATAGAGGGATGGAGAGATGGGGGGATAGAGGGATGGAGGGATGGGGAGATGGGGGATAGAGTGATGGAGACATGGAGGATAGAGTGATGGAGAGATGGGGGATAGAGTGATGGAGACATGGAGGATAGAGTGATGGAGAGATGGGGGATAGAGGGATGGAGAGATGGGGGGATAGAGTGATGGAGAGATGGGGGATAGAGTGATGGAGAGATGGAGGATAGTGATGGAGATATGGGGGATAGAGGGATGGAGAGATGGAGGATAGAGGGATGGAGAGTACAACATTCACTCAGAGCAACAGTGACTATGTTACAGGGCAGGTTGTTTTACCCATTAAACTAACCCTTTTACCACGTTCCACACCCATGAAGCCACAAATCCTTCCTCAGAACCATGATGCCACCCTAACCTCCTAGCCCGGCTGACTGTGTGCTCACCTGTCTGCCTGTCTGTCTGCCTGCCTGCCTGCCTGTCTCACCTGTCGGGGCTCCTTGTTGCTGCAGGGTTCCATCTTGACCTTTGACCCAGCAGTAAAAGCTGTAATGGCGAGACACAGGTCCTGCTGTCGTAGTAGAGGCTCCGCCAGCTCCCATTTCTGCAAGAGAGAGAGAGAGAGAGAGAGAGAGAGAGAGAGAGAGAGAGAGAGAGAGAGGAGAGACAGAGACAGAGAGAGAGAGAGAGAGAGAGAGAGAGAGAGAGAGAGAGAGAGAGAGAGAGAGAGAGAGAGAGAGAGAGAGAGAGAGAGAGAGAGAGAGAGAGAGAGAGAGAGAGAGCAGAGAGAGAGAGTGTAATGTTTACTGTTAATATTTATTGTTTATTTCACTTTTGTTTACTATCTACTTCACTTGCTTTGGCAATGTTAACACACATTTCCCATGCCAATAAAGCCCTTAAAAAATTGAAATTGAGAGAGAGAGAGGGGAGAGAGAGAGAGAGAAGAGAGAGAAGAGAGAGAGAGAGAGAGAGAGAGAGAGAGAGAGAGAGAGAGAGAGAGAGAGAGAGAGAGAGAGAGAGAGAGATGGGCTTAGTAGTTTTCTTGGACAGATATCAACACACATGAAAAAGCATCCCAGCAAACACAGGACATTAAACAAGTATTGACTACCTTGTCAGGACATTCTGGTGACTTGTCAGGACATTGTGGCCCTGATAAGGTAGGAAAACATGGGGCAAGTGGTCCTGACATGTCCCTAGTGGTGGGTGATGGTCCTGACATGTCCCTAGTGGTGGGTGATGGTACTGACATGTCCCTAGTGGTGGGTGATGGTCCTGACCTGTCCCTAGTAGTGGGTGATGGTACTGACCTGTCCCTAGTGGTGGGTGATGGTCCTGACCTGTCCCTAGTGGTGGGTGATGGTACTGACATGTCCCTAGTGGTGGGTGATGGTCCTGACCTGTCCCTAGTGGTGGGTGATGTTACTGACATGTCCCTAGTGGTGGGTGATGGTACTGACCTGTCCCTAGTGGTGGGTGATGTTACTGACATGTCCCTAGTGGTGGGTGATGGTCCTGACCTGTCCCTAGTGGTGGGTGATGTTACTGACATGTCCCTAGTGGTGGGTGATGGTACTGACCTGTCCCTAGTGGTGGGTGATGTTACTGACATGTCCCTAGTGGTGGGTGGTGGTACTGACCTGTACCTAGTGGTGGGTGGTGGTACTGACCTGTGACTGCGGCCTCATAGCTCCAGAGCTCCTACACTCTGCCAGACCCAGGCTGTCTGAACCATGGGTCTCCAGACATAGCCCTCCCTGCCTCAACACACTGGACACTGCATCCTGCTCCGGGACCCTGGGGGGAGAGGGGGAGGGAGATGGAGAGGGAGAGAAGGAGGAGAGAGGAGAGTGAGAGAGAGGAGACAGAGAGAGAGAGAGAGAGAGAGAGAGAGAGAGAGAGAGAGAGAGAGAGAGAGAGAGAGAGAGAGAGAGAGAGAGAGAGAGAGAGAGAGGGGGAGAGAGAGAAAGAGAGACAGAGAGAGAGACAGAGAGACAGTGAGAGAGAGAGAGAAAGAGAGAAAGAGAGGGAGGAGACAGACAGACAGAGAGGGAGCGAGAGTGAGAGAGAGAGAGAGGAGTCAGAGAGAGAGGAGAAAGACAGACAGACAGACAGAGAGCGAGACAACTTTATCTGTATATTTCTGTTTTAATTGTTTTTACTTGGGTGAGTATGATTCCAAATGTATTCATAAATAACACATGGTAAGAAAACGTGAAAGTGAACAGAGAAACAGGGGGTAAGGGGGAGTGAGAGGAAGCTATTATGGAATTGAAGAGATGGACTGTGTTAATGCTACTCTAGCTAGTCATTTCATCTGGGCAGGTGTTGGGAGGGGGCAGGTGTTGGGAGGGGCAGGTGTTGGGAGGGGCAGGTGTTGGGGGGGCATATGTTGGGGGGGCAGGTGTTGGGGGGGCAGGTGTTGGGGGGCAGGTGTTGGGGGGCAGGTGTTGGGAGGGGCAGGTGTTGGGAGGGGCAGGTGTTGGGAGGGGCAGGTGTTGGGAGGGGCAGGTGTTGGGGGGCATATGTTGGGGGGCAGGTGTTGGGGGGCAGGTGTTGGGGGGCAGGTGTTGGGGGGCAGGTGTTGGGGGGCATATGTTGGGGGGGCAGGTGTTGGGGGGCAGGTGTTGGGGGCAGGTGTTGGGAGGGGCAGGTGTTGGGAGGGGCAGGTGTTGGGAGGGGCAGGTGTTGGGAGGGGCAGGTGTTGGGGGGGGCATATGTTGGGGGGGCAGGTGTTGGGGGGCAGGTGTTGGGAGGGGGCAGGTGTTGGGAGGGGCAGGTGTTGGGAGGGGCAGGTGTTGGGAGGGGCAGGTGTTGGGAGGGGCAGGTGTTGGGAGGGGCAGGTGTTGGGAGGGGCAGGTGTTGGGAGGGGGCATATGTTGGGGGGGCAGGTGTTGGGGGGCAGGTGTTGGGAGGGCAGGTGTTGGGGGGCAGGTGTTGGGGGGCAGGTGTTGGGGGCAGGTGTTGGGAGGGGCAGGTTTTGGGAGGGGCAGGTGTTGGGAGGGGGCAGGTGTTGGGGGGGCAGGTGTTGGGGGGGCAGGTGTTGGGGGGGGCAGGTGTTGGGGGGCAGGTGTTGGGGGGCAGATGTTGGGAGGGCAGGTGTTGGGGGGCAGATGTTGGGAGGGCAGGTGTTGGGGGGGACAGGTGTTGTGAGGGGGCAGGTCTTGAGGGGGCAGGTGTTGGGGGGGCAGGTGTTGGGAGGGGGCAGGTGTTGGGAGGGGGCAGGTGTTGGGGGGGCAGGTGTTGGGGGGGGCTGGTGTTATGTCAGACTCTTACTAGTGTTAGTTTCCTGCTGTGTTTTTTAGATGTGTTTTCTAGATGTTGTGTTTTCTAGATGTTGTGTTTTCTAGGTGTTGTGTTTTCTAGATGTTGTGTTTTCTAGATGTTGTGTTTTCTAGATGTTGTGTTTTCTAGGTGTTGTGTTTTCTAGGTGTTGTGTTTTCTAGATGTTGTGTTTTCTAGATGTTGTGTTTTCTAGATGTTGTGTTTTCTAGATGTTGTGTTTTCTAGGTGTTGTGTTTTCTAGGTGTTGTGTTTTCTAGATGTTGTGTTTTCTAGGTGTTGTGTTTTCTAGGTGTTGTGTTTTCTAGATGTTGTGTTTTCTAGGTGTTGTGTTTTCTAGGTGTTGTGTTTTCTAGATGTTGTGTTTTCTAGGTGTTGTGTTCTCTAGATGTTGTGTTTTCTAGATGTTGTGATGTGTGAGCTGTACAAAGTATTTCCTCTTGTAGGGCAATAAACGTGAATCTGAATATGAATGACAGAGTGTTATACAGGGAAACTGTCTGGGTAGCCAGTAGAGAGAGGCTCTCTCCTCTTACCTTAGCTCAGGGTACACGTTCTCCATATACCAACGGAAGGACTTGCAGCTCAGTTTGCGTCTCAGAGTCAGGCGGTCTGCAATGCTGCCAAAGGCCTTGCCCTGCGCTGAGGGCCTTGCTAAGTAGTAGTACTGTTTAAACTCATCCATCCACACCTCTGCTGCTCGACGCGTGTTCCTGACAACACACACACACACACACACACACACACACACACACCTGGTCAGGTAGGATAATAACACAGCAGCATTGTGCATTCCTAAAGTACAGAGGAAGGTAGACAGTACAGAGGAAGGTAGACAGTACAGAGGAAGGTAGACAGTACAGAGGAAGGTAGACAGTACAGAGGAAGGTAGACAGTACAGAGGAAGGTTGACAGTACAGTACAGAGGAAGGTAGACAGTACAGAGGAAGGTAGACAGTACAGAGGAAGGTAGACAGTACAGAGGAAGGTAGACAGTACAGAACAGAGGAAGGTAGACAGTACAGAACAGAGGAAGGTAGACAGTACAGAACAGAGGAAGGTAGACAGTACAGAGGAAGGTAGACAGTACAGAGGAAGGTAGACAGTACAGAGGAAGGTAGACAGTACAGAGGAAGGTAGACAGTACAGAGGAAGGTAGACAGTACAGAGGAAGGTTGACAGGACGGTACAGAGGAAGGTATGGCTAGTGTCTGGCTCTCTAGTCCAGCCTTTTCAAACCTCTCCTCTGGGACCCCCAGACATTTCACACCTCTCCTCTGGGACCTCAGACGTTGGGGGTTCCCGAGGAGAGGATTGAGAACGGCTGGGGGTCCCTGAGGAGAGGATTGAGAACTTCTGGGGGTCCCTGAGGAGAGGTTTGAGAACGGCTGGGGGTCCCTGAGGAGAGGATTGAGAACTTCTGGGGGTTCCCGAGGAGAGGTTTGAGAACGGCTGGGGGTTCCCGAGGAGAGGTTTGAGAACGGCTGCTCTGTCTGTCATAACAGAGTGTAGCCCAGCCCACTCACTTGATGTATGTGAGAGCATTGCCCTCTGGGAAGTCGTAGGGGTGACGTTTCCTGAAGACGTGCCCCACCCTGCTGCAGGGCAGAATCTCCAGGCTCCCGCCACACATCCACACCCTGAACGACAGCTCTGAGGAGAGAGGGACACAGTGGTTACAGTGCATTCGGAAAGTATTCAGACCCCTTGCCTTTTTCCACATTTTGTTATGTTACAGCCTTATTCTAAAATGGATTAAATAATTTTTTTCCCTCATCAATCTACACACAATACCCCATAATGACAAAGCGAAAAACAGGTTTTAAAAAATAATAAACTGAAATACCTTATTCACATAAGTATTCAGACCGTTTGCTATGAGACTCAAAATTGAGCTCAGGTGCATCCTGTTTCCTTTGATAATCCTTGAGATATTTCTACAACTTGATTGGAGTACACCTTTGGTAAATTCAATTGATTGGACCGGATTTGGAAAGGCACACACCTGTCTATATAAGGTCTCACAGTTGACAATGCATGTCAGAGTAAAAACCAAGCCATTAGGTCGAAGGAATTGTCCGTAGAGACAGGAATGTGTTGAGGCACACATCTGGGGAAGGGTACCAAAACATTTCTGTGGCATTGAAGGTCCCCAAGAACACAGTGGCCTCCATCATTCTTAAATGGAAGATGTTTGGAACCACCAAGACTCTTCCTAGAGCTGGCCGCCCGGCCAAACTGAGCAATGGGGGGAGAAGGGCCTTGGTCAGGGAGGTGACCAAGAACCCGATGGTCACTCTGACAGAGCTCCTCTGTGGAGATGGGAGAACCTTCCAGAAGGACAACCATCTCTGCAGCACTCCACCAATCAGGCCTTTATGGTAGAGTGGCCAGATGGAGTTTGCCAAAAGGCACCTAAAGGACTCTCAAACCATGAGAAACAAGATTTTCTGGTTTGATGAAACCAAGATTGAACTCTTTGGCCTGAATGCCAAGCGCCACGTCTGGAGGAAACCTGGCACCATCCCTACGATGAAGCACGGCCCTAAGCACACAGCCAAGACAATGCAGGAGTGGCTTCGGGACAAGTCTCTGAATGTCCTTGAGTGGCTCAGCCAGAACCTGGACTTGAACCCAATCGAACATCTCTGGAGAGACCTGAAAATAGCTGTGCAGCGACGCTCCCCATCCAACCTGACAGAGCTTGAGAGGATCTGCAGAGAAGAATGGGAGAAACTCCCCAAATACAGGTGTGCCAAGCTTGTAGTGTCATACCCAAGAAGACTCGAGGCTGTAAACGCTACCAAATGTGCTTCAACAAAGTACTGAGTAAATGGTCTGAATACTTATGTAAATGTGATATTTCAGACTTTTATTTTTAATACATTTGCTAAAATTTCTAAAAACCTGTTTGAACACACACACATACACAGTCTGGTCTGCCGACACACATCCACCCTGAACGACTGCTCTGAAGAGTGACACCAGGACAGACAGACAGACAGACAGACAGACACAGACAGGATATGTGTTATATTTATAGGAGATTATACACAGGACACACACACACAGAGAGAGACCATTAACACATTAATAACCCTTTAAAACCTCCCTATCATCTGTAGCAGGGGAACTCTGCCAATGAGAGGTTGGGCTAATGCAGATCAGACAACTAGTTTTGTTGGAAGACCAGACTTAGTGTGCGTGCTACTGTCCAGGCACCCATAGACAGCTTGTTCAGTTCTAACGTGCCACCAGACTTTTATTAAGCCAGACAAGCTCCAACAGACGCATTTCAGAATACAAATGATAGAATTTACATTCAAATAAAGGGCATGATGATCTCCCATTTTAATCCTGATGTAGCAAGATTGGGTTACTGACAGCCTAGGTCTGGTCAAATTAAGATCGCACATCTGTATTTGAAGCAATTTCTCAAGCAAAACTCAGGTCTGCGTGCCACAAAACCAATGTGTTGGTATCTCTGAGGTCCTACCTAGGGCCGTGGCGGTCCTGAAATTCTGTCATCCGGTGATTGTCAAGCAAATAACTGCCGGTCTCACGGTAATTGACTGGTAATTAACATACACACATTTAGCATCTCCTGGCTTCCACACAGCCTACAAGCCACTGATGCAGACCTTTGGAACATCTACATTTAAAAAAAGTCTAATAAATCCATGTAATATAGCCTACACCATCACAATAAATCTATTATTTATTTTAGACAGGTCTAAAGAAACATGATATGAAGAAAATGTAGTCTATTTCAGAAGAACAGAATAGCATACTCTGAGTTGTCCTTATGTTCAGTCCTGATATGGCTATGCCATATGGCTGTGGGCTACACTAGTTAATTTAGCAGATAAGATTTGCTTAGAATTCCGTGGCATTATTTTTTAAATTATTTTATAGTATGAAGAATACAATTGAACAAAGCTGAATAAAATAGAAAGGATATTTTCTGCAAATGATTTCAAAGGAAGTGTGCACATGCGGCTATTCTGTGTTGAGCGGTTAACAAAGAAACTGGTCCTGCTATATGCTTAATTTAGACGTATTTATGCAACTTTACTTGTGATACAAATGTTGGGTTGTATGTTTTGATTTTTAATACATTCATGATGAGACTAATGATGATTGGAAAAAAGTCACATGAAAGGCATGAGCTCTGCTTTGTTTCTTGTTGTACACACTTCATCAGTCTCTCATTCTCAATTTGACAAGCACTTGATGATATTATAATATAATAATAATAATATGCCATTTAGCAGACGCTTTTATCCAAAGCGACTTACAGTCATGCGTGCATACATTTTTGTGTATGGGTGGTCCCGGGGATCGAACCCACTACCTTGGCGTTACAAGCGCCATGCTCTACCAGCTGAGCTACAGAGGACCACACCATGCCCCCTAAAAAAATCCATGCCTTTTACGGCCAAAGTGGCCGTTGTGGATGAATAGAATAATTACATTGTCCCTCCTGTAGCTCAGTTGGTAGAGCATGGCGCTTACAACGCAAGGGTTGTGAGTTCGATTCCCACTGAGGGCCAGTATGAAAAATGTATGCACTCACTAATTGTAAGTCGCTCTGGATAAGAGCGTCTGCTAAATGACTAAAATGTAAATTGGATCACTAAAAAAATACAGTGCCTTGCAAAAGTATTCATCCCCCTTGGTGTTTTCCCTATTTTGTTGCATTACAACCTGTAATTTAACTGGATTTTTATTTGGATTTCATGTAATGGACATACACAAAATAGTCCAAATTGGTGAAGTGGGAATGAAAAAAATAACTTGTTTAAAAGATTTCAAAAAATATATATAACGGAAAAGTGGTGGGTGCATATGTATTCACCCCCTTTGCTATGAAGCCCCTAAATAAGATCTGGTGCAACCAATTACCTTCAGAAGTCACATAATTAGTTAAATAAAGTCCACCTGTGTGCAATCTAAGTGTCACATGATCTGTCACATGATCTCAGTATATATGTTTTGTGGTTAGATGTGCCAAGCTTATAGAGACATACCCCAAGAGACTTGCAGCTGTAATTGCTGCAAAAGGTGGCTCTACAAAGTATTGACTTTGGGGGAGTGAATAGTTATGCACGCTCAAGTTCCGTTTTTTTTGTTTTATTTCTTGTTTGTTTCACAAAAAAAATTAATTTGCATCTTCAAAGTGGTAGGCGTGTTGTGCAAATCAAATGATACAAACCTCCCAAAAATCAATTTTAATTCCAGGATGTAAGGTAAAAAGGAAAAATGCCAAGGCGGGTGAATACTTTCGCAAGCCACTGTAGAATTCCCTTCTCCCAGCTGCCATGCTCCGAAGCACCTCTCACTCACATGGCTCTCTCAGATATCTCAATTATTATTAGCCAATGCGATCGGGTCCTTCTCACAGGCATTTCAGCTAAGAAGTAGGCTACAAGTGAATGAAGACAGACACATCATGGACGCAACTGCGCGCGTCCATATTTAGCCTACTTTTAGTCAGCCAACAAGATGAGTAGGCCTAACGAACAGCAAAAGCACTAGCCTATGTCAATCTACTATCCCCCATTGTACAAAAGTTGACCCATTCTATTGGTGAACTTGTCCTTCTGTGAAATAAATAAATATTCCAAACGTACTCTGAGACAGTTGTGGGATGCGATAGATCCCAAATTAATACAACCACTAGCATCAAAACAACTTATAAAAGCAATTGTCTTTACATATAATAAATAATTTATGTGGGAAATTAGTTTTGATTTAGAATGTACCATTTTCATGCACCTGTCTCGGAACAAGGTCATGAAAAAAATATATATATACATGTCATCTATGCACTTAAATAGCAAATGGAGGACGCTTTTCCCGGGATTCATTTTCATGCCAGCCAGGTAGGCTATACTCCTGTTGTAAAGAGAAGCAATGAGCTTAATATTAGGAAAGTTGAGAAATAAATATAGTAGGCCTAGCCTATAGAAAGCTGATGGGATCCTCCTCTTTTTAATAGAGGCCATCAAAACTCTGTTTTCTCACGCAATTCCATAGCCTATAGAAATGTTGCGCAACATGAGCTCATGGGCTCTCATTAAGTGTTTTATTAGATTTTCGATTACATTTGCATTGATGTCAGAGTGATTAGAGTGCTGAGTACCAGGCAGTTAGCAAGTTTGGTAGGCTACTAATGACCATCAGCAGCATCAGAGCTTGGAGAAACATATTACCGTGACTAAATGGTCACGTGGAATTTGTCTGCCGTCATGACTCGTGATCGTCGGTGTGGCGGTAATACGGTCACCGTGACTGCCCTAGTCCTACTTTATATCCTCCGGTATATACCAGACTTCCTGTCTCTCTATCTGTCTGTCTGTCAGTAGCTCACAGTCATCTCTAAAATGAGAAGAACGTACATCTGGACACTTTGTTCTCCCTAGATATCTAATCAGATGGGACAGAGACTCATCTCAGTGAACTCACCAAAGTTCTCTCCGCCCCAGATGTCCATGTGAGTGTCGTATTGCCCCAGGTGGTTAAACCAGCTCTTGTCCATCACAAAGATCCCTCCTGCAATCACTGGAGTTCTATAGCAGAGGACAGACAGACAGACACACAGAGGACAGACAGACAGACAGACACACAGAGGACAGACAGACAGACAGACACACAGAGGACAGACAGACAGACACACAGAGGACAGACAGTCAGACACACAGAGGACAGACAGACAGACACACAGAGGACAGACAGTCAGACAGAGGACAGACAGACAGACACACAGAGGACAGACACACAGAGGACAGACAGACAGACAGAGGACAGACAGACAGACACACAATAGGCTTCATAAAGGATCAGATCCCCATATATTATTATATATATATAACAACATTATATATATATATATATATATATATATATTATATTTCCATCTAATGTTATTCATTACCACCATTTTTGGGGGTTTAAAGCGTTAGGCCAGTAACCGAAAGGTTGCTGGTTCGAATCCCAGAGCCAGCAAGTTGGAAAAATCTTTCTGCCCTCGAGCAAGGCAGTTAACCCCCAACATCAACCGCTCCCCGGGCGCCGATGACGTGGATTAGGGCAGCCAGCTCTCTGATTCAGAGGGGTGGGGTTAAATGCGGAAGACACATTTTGGTTGAATGCATTCAGTTGTATATCTGACTAGGTACCCCTTTTTTTTAAATCTTTTTTTTTTAGGGGGTAGATCAGCTTTAATATTGCAGATAGATTGTGGCTTCTATCAATGTAATTGTCTGCATCATTTCCGATCCCCCATATATATATATATATTATTTTAAATATACTTTCCTTTATTATTTTCCCCTAATCCTACCATCCCTCCCCTAATTGGAGTAAACTAATGGACAACAACACTTAAGCTTCTACTTCCAGCTTATACATACTATGTACATTTTACAGACACAGTATATTTTACATTGGTTATATTTTGTTTTTTATTTTTAGTCCCACCCTTCTGCTCCCCTCAACCCCTCCCATCTATCTCCGAACACCATCCAGGTTATTTTTCAACTGTGCGGTGATGTTTCAAAACATTTCTGAACCTTTCTATTCTCATAGTTTCTACAGATTGTAAATTAAAGATAACAATTTAAGAGTATTATATTATTGATCGATTTACTTTTCAGATCATCCAGCAGTGCTATTTGCAGAGTTAACTCCAGGTAAATGTTTCAATTCTTCAGCCATTGCTGAATCTGTGACTAAAAACAAGCTACATATGGACAGTACCAAAACAAATGATCTAATGATCTGGTTCTTCGCAGCAAAATCCGCAGATATGGGATGGTTGCATCCCACATATACATTCTATTGGTTGCAAGAATTTTGTATAATAACTTGAATTGAAAAACTCTCCGGCATTGTTTTGTGTATCAGTTCATAAACCATGTGCCATGGAATCGGTACATCGAAAATGTCTTCCCAACTATTTTGCAATCTATATGGGACGGTTGTCAATCCTTTGGTCCTTAAATGAAACTGGTATACTTTTTTATTTATAAACATTTTCTTTAACCAATTTTGGTCTTTAATGCAGGGCTGACAGACAAGTTCCTTACTTTCTCCCCCTTCCACTTGCCTCTTCCATTTTTGCGGAAATGCTGCAATTAGTTGGTTGTAATTTTGGGTAGAGCAGACATTTCCATATATTTTTGTTAGCTGCATGTGTGACATACACTACCAGAGTGTGCAAAGCTGTCATCAAGGCAAAGGGTGGAGAATCTCAAAATATAAAATATATTTTGATTTGTTTAACACTTTTTTGGTTACTACATGATTCCATATGTGTTATTTCATAGTTTTGATGCCTTCACTATTATTCTACTGTCACGGTTTCGGCCGAGGCTGCTCCTCCTCCTTGTTCGGGCAGGTTTCGGCGGTCGTCGTCCCCGGAGTACTAGCTGCCACCGATCTATGTTTCATGTTCGTTTGGTTTTGTCTTGATGTTGTACACCTGTGTCTAGTTAGTCCTCGTTAGTGTCCTATTTAGTTCTCGTTGTGTGTGTCAGGTGTTGTGTGTGATTGCGCTTCTGTTTGGTGTTCTGAGCTACGTGTTTCCCTCCGTTGTTTGGAGAGGTTTTCGCACATGTTAGTGCGCCGTTTGTTTGACGCCTGTGTGCGCCTTTATTTCGCCTCCGGGCTTATTGTGCTCGTGTACTACGTGAATAACTCACTAAAGTCTTTTGGACTAAGCTTATGCGTCCTGCGCTTGATTCCTGCACCACACCCACCTTCAGCACCCCTTGACATCTACAATGTAGAAAATTGTAAAAATAAAGAAAAACCCTGGAATGAGTAGGTGTTCTAAAACGTTTGACTGGTACTGTAACTCCACCAGTCCTATTTATGATATAATTTACAAAGATTATACAGTTTATTTTTTTTCTGCTCCAAAACTGTATAAAAAAAAATATCAATTAGTATATTTGAATTTAACCATAATATTTGTTGTAATATTTGTTCTGTCTTTTCTGGTGGATTAAACTGAAATTGCAACCAACTTTCTATGGCTTGTTTTAAAAATAGCTATATTTTTGAGATTATTTCATTTTCAAATAACCGAAAGTGAGAGGTTGTAATCTGAATAAAGGGAAAAAGGCCATTCTTCAACATGGGGTGAGCCATTCTTACTAATCTACTAGAGAACCAGTTCGGATTTAAGTATAACAAATAAAATGGATTATTCTTTTCTCATATAATTTAAAAAACTGTTCGCTAGGCGTAGACAAGACCATAAACAAACTGGGATAATACCAAATAGTTAATCAGGGTGATTTTTCCACAAATAGCAAGATCCATGGTAGCAAGATCTTATCCTATTTTGCTAACTTTCTATTAACATTTATTGTAGTGAGATCATTTATTTATTTTGGTATATGAATACCGAGTATGTCCACATCACCGTCAGACGATTTTATTGGTAAACTACATGGTAATGTAAAAATTGTATTTTTTAGTGATCCAATACGTAATATAGTACATTTATCATAATTTGGTTGTAATCCAGAGAGGTTAGAAAATGTATCTAGATCCTCTATGAGGCTGTGGAGGGACTCAAGTTGTGGATTTAAGAGAAAACACGAATCATCAGCGTACAATGACACCTTTATTTTTAAGCCTGTCACGCCCTGGCTCTGGGGACAATGTTATGTTGAGCCAGGGTGTGTAATTCTATGTTTGATTTTTCTATGTTGGTCTGAGTGACTCCCAATCAGAGGCAACGAGTGTCAGCTGGGTGTCTCTGATTGGGAACCATATTTAACTGTCTGTCTTTCACGTTGTGTTGGTGGTTTCTTGTTCCGTGTTCGGTCTTTGTCACCGTGGACTTCACGAGTCGTTTATTGTTTTTGTTCGTGTTGGTGTGTGTTTAACCATAGACGTCACGTTTTTCGTTTGTTGTTTTGATCGTGTGATCATTTAATAAATATATAATATGTTCACCCGCAACGCTGCGCCTTGGTCTCTCCATTACGATCGTGACAGAAGAAACCACCTAAACCAGACCAAGCAGCGTGTCCAGGAGCCATCGCTGGCAGATCTCCATGGCAGCCTCGACTGGGTCAAGCCTAGTGAGGAGCAGAGAGGGTGGACTTGGGACCAGTTGAGGAGGAGCTTCGACTGGGTCAAGCCCATTGAGGAGCTGAATGGCGAGAGTTAGAGACAGAGGAGCGAGAGTTGGGCGAGAACGATGGAGGCCTGGCCCACGGGGAGGAGAGACCCCCAGAAATTTTTTAGGGGGGGGCTCACGACGTCGGGGCAGCAGGAGGCCGCGATAGAGCGGTCCAGCGGGTTGGCAGAGGAGGCCGCCAGGTTACGGGAGTCACTGGCCACCAGGGGGAAGGAGGTTGTAGAGGTACGGCGAGAGGTACTGGCGTGTGTTGCCAGTCCGGTCCGGCCTGTTCCTGATCCTCAAGTAGGGCCAGTGGTGTGTGTTCCCAGTACGGTCCGGCCTGTTCCTGCCACTCCCACCAAGTCAGTGGTGCGTTTCGTCAGCCCGGCGCGGCCCGTTCCTGCTCCCCGCCCCAAGTCAGTGGTGCGCGTCGTCAGCCCGGTCCGGCCCATTCCTGCTCCCCGCACCAAGTCAGTGGTGCGCGTCGTCAGCCCGGTCCGGCCCATTCCTGCTCCCCGCACCAAGTCAGTGGTGCGCGTCGTCAGCCCGGTCCGGCCCATTCCTGCTCCCCGCACCAAGTCAGGGGTGCGCTTCGTCAGCCCGGTCCGGTCCATTCCTGCTCCCCGCACCAAGGCAGGGGTGCGCTTCGTCAGCCCGGCTCGGCCCGTTCCTGCTCCCCGCACCAAGTCAGTGGTGTGCTTCGTCAGCCCAGTCCGGCCTGTCCCTGCTCCACGCACCAAGCCTACGGTGTGCGTCGTCAGCCTGGTAAGGCCCGTTCCTCCTCCACGCACCAAGCCAGGGGTGCGCGTCGTCAGTCCAGCACAACCCGTGCCTGGGTCATGTCCGGAGCCGGATCCGCCGCCTAGGCGGAGTGCCCACCCGGTCCCTCCCCTGTGGGATTTAGTTGGCGCGGTCGGAGTCCGCGTCTTTAGGGGGGGGTACTGTCACGCCCTGGCTCTGGGGACAATGTTATGTTGAGCCAGGGTGTGTAATTCTATGTTTGATTTTTCTATGTTGGTCTGAGTGACTCCCAATCAGAGGCAACGAGTGTCAGCTGGGTGTCTCTGATTGGGAGCCATATTTAACTGTCTGTCTTTCACGTTGTGTTGGTGGTTTCTTGTTCCGTGTTCGGTCTTTGTCACCGTGGACTTCACGAGTCGTTTATTGTTTTTGTTCGTGTTGGTGTGTGTTTAACCATAGACGTCACGTTTTTCGTTTGTTGTTTTGATCGTGTGATCATTTAATAAATATATAATATGTTCACCCGCAACGCTGCGCCTTGGTCTCTCCATGACGATCGTGACAAAGCCCTGGATTTCTAATCCCTTGATATTATTGTTGGATCAGATTTTAATAGCTAACATTTTGATGGCCATAATAAATAGATATGCCGATAGTGGACAACCTTGTTTTACTCCTCTTGACAGTTTAATACTTTCTGAGAAGTATCCATTATTTACAATTTTACACCTGGGGTTACTATACATAACTTTAACCCATTGTATAAGAAATTCTCCAAATTGAAATATTCCAGGCATTCGGAAATTGCATTCAGAAAGTATTCAGACCCCTTGATTTTTTCCACATTTTGTAACATTACAGCCTTCTTCTAAAATGTTTGTAAACATTTATTTTCTCATAACTCTACACACAATACCCCATAATGACAAAGCAAAAACAGGTTTTTATAATTTTTTGCAAATGTATTACAAATAAAAACCTGAAATATCACATTTACATAAATATTCAGACCCTTTACTCAGTACTTTGTTGAAGCACTTCGGCAGCGATTACAGCCTCGAGTCTTCTTGGGTATGACGCTACAAGCTTGGCACACCTGTATTTGGGGAGTTTCTACCATTATTCTCTGCAGATACTCTCAAGCTCTGTCAGTTTGGATGGGGAGCGACGCTGCACAGCTATTTTCAGGTCTCTCCAGAGATGTTAGATCGGCTTCAAGTCCGGGCTCTCACTGGGCTACTCAAGGACATTCAGAGACTTGTCCCAAAGCCACTCCTGTGTTGTCTTGGCTGTGTGCTTAGGGTCGTTGTCCTGTTGGAAGGTGAACCTTCGCCCCAGTCTGAGGTCCTGAGCGCTCTGGAGCAGGTTTTCATCAAGGATCTCTCTGTACTTTGCTCCGTTCATCTTTCCATCAATCCTGACTAGTTTCCCAGTCCCTGCCGCTGAAAAACATCCCCACAGCATGATGCTGCCACCACCATGCTTCACCATAGAGATGGTGCCTGGTTTCCTCCAGACGTCATCCAGACACTTGGCATTCAGGCCAAAGAGTTCAATCTTGGTTTCATCAGACCAGAGAATCTTGTTTCTCATGGTCTGAGAGTTCTTTAGGTGCCTTTTTGCAAACTCCAAGCGGGCTGTCATGTGCCTTTTACTGATGAGTGGCTTCCGTCTGGCCACTCTACCATAAAGGCCTGATAGGTGAAGTGCTGCAGAGATGATTGTCCTTCTGGAAGGTTCTAGCATCTCCACAGAGGAACTCAGAGGAACCCGATTGCTGAGTTTGGCCGGGCGGCCAGTCTTGGTGGTTACAAGCTTCTTACATTTAAGAATGATGGAGGCCACTGTGTTCTTGGAGACCTTCAATGCTGCAAAAAAATGTTGGTACCCTTCCCCAGATCTGTGCCTCGACACAATCGACACAATCCTGTCTCTGAGCTCTACGGACAATTCCTTCGACCTAATGGCTTGGTTTTTCTCTGACATGCACTGTCAACTGTGGAACCTTATATAGACAGGTGTGTGCCTTTCCAAATCATGTCCAATCAATTGAATTTACCACAGGTGGACTCCAATCAAGTTGTAGAAACATCTCAAGGATGATCAACGGAAACAGGATGCACCTGAGCTCAATTTTGAGTCCCATAGCAAAGGGTCTGACTACTTATGTATAAGGTATTTCTGTTTTTAATTTGTCATAAATTTGAAAAATTTCTAAAAACCTGTTTTCGTTTTGTCATTATGGGGTATTGTGTGTAGATCGATGAGGATTTGTTTTTATTTAATCCATTTTAGAATAAGGCTGTAACATAACAACATTTTGAAAAATGGAAGGGGTCTGAATACTCTCCAAATGCACTTTATATATAAATTCCAGTCTTTATCAAAAGCCTTTTCAAAGTCTGCTATGAATAGCAGGCCTGGTTTCCCAGATTTTTCATAGTGTTCTATTGTTTCCAGTACTTGCCTTATATTATATCCAATGTATCTTCCATGTAAAAAACCTGTCTGATTAGGATGAATAATATCCAACAATACCTTTTTAAATTCTATGCGCTATACATTTTGATAGAATTTTTGCGTCAGAACACTGAAGTGTAAGGGGCCTCCAATTTTTTTTAATGGACTGAATCTTTATATTTACCACCTGGGTCCTGTTTCAGTAATAATAAAATCAGACCTTCTTGTTGAGTATCTAATAATCTACCATTTTTATAGGAGTGGTTAAAACATGCTAATAACGGTCCTCTGAGTACATCAAAAAAGGTTTGGTATACCTGAAGACAGTGTAACTACCTGATAGGCAGAGTGGGATCATTCCTGGACATCTTCTGTTCGATGGGAATCTGCTCCCATTTAAAGTGTAAACTCCAGTCAAACCCTGAGAGAAAGAGAGAGATAAAAGTTATGAGATGGCTAGTGAAAGTGAATGCTGTGCGTGGTGGGGGTTATGAGATGGCCGTGGTGGGGGTTATGAGATGGCTGTGGTGGGGGTTATCAGATGGCTAGTGAAAGTGACTGCTGTGCGTGGTGGGGGTTATCAGATGGCTAGTGAAAGTGAATGCTGTGCGTGGTGGGGGTTATGAGATGGCTAGTGAAAGGGACTGCTGTGCGTGGTGGGGGTTATGAGATGGCTAGTGAAAGGGACTGCTGTGCGTGGTGGGGGTTATGAGATGGCTAGTGAAAGTGAATGC